>NC_052050.1:94876841-95029341 GCF_903992535.2 Arvicola amphibius
AAACTATTGAGAGCAGGAACAATGTGGCTTTCTTGAGATACTGAGAAGCTCCTGTCAGCATCCACACTGAATTTGCTTTGTTAGTGTAGACTAAAGATAATTTAGTGTAAAATGCCCCAATAAAATTTTTCCCCAAAGCATATGTAAACCACGACATAATAGATTTATCAAAGTAGCAGAATGCTATTATGTTCAAAAGATTAACCAGACCGAAGCTATTTGTCATAGCAACGGGTGCTGGAGCTGACAAATTACAACTGAACTCAGTTTGTTGCAAAATGTTAGACAGTGTCTTGGCACTGATTAATTGACATGAGAGTCCAGCTTGGAATATATTACAGGAATTTAAATATCATTCAGAACAGAGCATAACCATGTTTCAGAACATCCCCAAACTGTACCAAGCAATTATGCTGTTTCCTTGATGATAAAACTGCATCTGGAGCAAACCACTCCATCAACTTGGTCATTTTTAATTGAAAAGAAAAGTCATTTTGTTATGTGCATAGGCTGACTTCCAAGAAGGCCGGTGAGAGTTTGTGGTAGGGGCAAGACTTGTTTGATTCTTGAGAAAAGAAAACTTAGAGGCTGAGGAGATGACTCGGTTACTTAAGTGTTTTCCTTATGAAGCTTGAGATCCCGAGCTCATATCTCAGCACCCCTGTAAAAAGCAAGGTGTGTTGGTGTGCATCTGTAATCCCAATGCTGGGCAAGATGAGACGCAAGCCTCCCTGATGCTCGAGAGCCAGGCTAGTCAAAGGGGGAACTCCAAGTTCAGTGTGAGACCCAGTTCCAAACAATAGTGTGGCGAGCGACTGAGAAAGACTCCCCATGTTGACCTACCACTTCTATGTGAACACAAGTAAATCTGCATATACACATGAATGTAGACATACAAAATACACACATGTATATACACCAAGAAAAATAAAGAAAAGAAAATCTTGCCAAAGCTTTACTGGAACAAATCTGTTATTCCAGAATCTTGGGGCTTAAGGTGGGAAGATCGGGACAGCATGGGAGGGGTTGAGGTGGGAATATCATGACTTCAAGGCCAGTTTGGCCTATTGTAGTGAGAGGGGAATAATTAACTCTGATAATATATTTTATCCTGACAAGGTAAGAAACACTTTTCTAATAAAATACAGTCAGTGAAAAATATGTGCCCAGAGAGAGAAGGAAGAGACTTTGGAAAGAGGAAAAATTTTGCTTTTATAATCAGCAAACAAATCCATAAACTTACACATCTCCTTTTGATAAGCTAAAGAACAGACCACGTCTCATGCTGGATGGCATCTTCATTATGAAACAAAGGGCGCTGTTAGGTTCTGAGAGGAAGACTGGAATCAATGGGGTTTCACATTCTCTATCCCTGGCAAATTCATTCTCTAAGCAATCTTCTTCATTCCAATATGGCAGTGCCATGATATATGGGATTATGGGTGTGCTCAATTTTTGTCCATTGTCACTTGATCTCTTCGTTTGTTACTGGAAGATAACTTTGAACGTCCTTGTGTCAGGAATTCTGAATGTCCTTGTGTCCTTGTTCGCTAGAGGAACAGAACTGATAGAATGAAAAAAAATATATACATATGCATACATGCATATGACATTTATTAGACTGGTTTCCAGACTGTGGTCCAGATAGTCCAATGGTAGCTCTCATCAAAAGAAAACTCAAGAATCCAGTAGTGGTTCAGTCCACGAGGCTGTTTGACTCAGCTGCCCTTCAATATATACTGGATTCCTGAGGAATTAGACTCTAATTCCAGTGAAGAACTGAACTTGACATTGAGAGTAAGGGCAAGCAGGCAAGGAGCAAGTACTTCCTTCTTGCGTGTCCTTTATATAGGCTGGCATCAAAAGGCAGATCTTCCCAACTCCAAAGATCCAGATTTAAGGTTTTTCTTCCTGCCTCAGAAGATCTGGATTTAAGGTGGGTCTTTCCACTTCAAATGATTTAATTAAGAAAAATCTTTCACAGAAGTACTAAGCCCCTTGGGTCTTTGTTGATTCCAGATGTAGTCAAATTGAAAGCCAAGAATAATCTTCAAGTTATGGACTCTGAACGATCTGTGTTAGGGACTATGTTCATGCACAGTGCTGTTCAGAACAATCATCTCTCTATGCTCATCCTCTCTCTCTCTCTCTCTCTCTCTCTCTCTCTCTCTCTCTCTCCTTTTAAATTTTATTTCTTAAATACCACTGTTGAATAAATATAACAGTACTTTTTCCTTCATTGATTGAATTATACACAGGAAACAATATTAAAGAAATAATAAAGGCTGCAGGGATTTAGCTCAATTGGTATAGCATTTGCAGAGCATGCATGAGGTTCCCAGGTTCCATCCTCAATATCATATAACCTGGGTCTGGTGACATGTTTTTGTAATCTCAGCACTTGAGATATGGAGATAGAAAGATCAGGAATTCAAGGGCAAACCTTGAGTACAAAGGGAATTCAAGGTCTGCCTGTATACATTTATATATATATATATATATATATATGTGTGTGTGTGTGTGTGTGTGTGTGTGTGTATAATGTGTTATACACACACACACATATATATCAACTGTTTTATACACATACACACACATATATATAAAACAAATCATGAAAATTAATCAAATATCATTTATTGAGATATTGATTAAATCAGGTGTGGAATTGGTTGTATTATGCTATAATTCATATAAGTTTACTTTTTCATCTGTCTAACAAAATAGACTGTGAACATGATTTACATAGGTTTTGTTAAAATAAGCTAAGGAAGTTGGAGGCAGGCAGCACTTTACTGAAGTGTTCCAAACTGCATAGCCATGTTGTTGTTACAATATGGTTAGGAAGACTGTAATGGTAAGAAAAATATAAGTCTAAAATGAAAATGTGTGTGTTATGTCATTTGACTTTAGGTGTTTTATTCCTAAATAGTCTACATGTCTTAGGAAGGAAGCCAATTTGGATGTGACTTGGAAATATTGTTTCTGAGGCCAGAGAAGAATATTAACCCAGCAAAAACTTTCCTTTCTCCCTTTCTTGTATTGTGGCTCTGGATAAAATCTAGGGCCTTTTATGTTCAGATGATCTACATGCCCAGCTCTATCTTGATTTTTCTGTCCTGTTCCTCATAGAAGAGGATCATCATGGTCTCAATTTCTCTTCAGGGTTAATTGGAGATTTAACACATCACCTCCCTCTGACCCCACTGTTACAACATATGTCCTATACAATCTCATGTTTGCATATAAATTTTAAAAACACTTAAAAGACCTAAGCCTTACGGAACATCAAGGAAGCATTGGGGGAAGTTCTTATGCCCAGAGGACCAGGAAGTCTTTTGTGAGATCGTTTCTCCTAGAAATGACAGGGAAGGACACCCATGCTACCTCAACAACATGGCTAAACAAGACCCAAACAGTGACAATATCAACAGACATGCTAACACAGAAGAGGAAATCTTATGGGGTCCTACCGTAGGCAAAGTACTACAGAGACTAGAGAGAAAGACAGTGAATTAGCCTCTTCCGCGGATGCTCCCCCTAATTATTGTCTAATTCAAAGTGGCCAGCACTGAAATCACATATACACAAGCCATACCAAATGGACTCAGCAAGTTGAAAAAATTTATATATGTGTTTACATGTTTATTTATTTAATTGTGTATGCTGTACATAGATATACATATAAAAAGAGTCATAAATATGAGAGGGAGATGGGGCATGGGAGTGGTTTAGAAAGAAGAAAGAGAAGGGAGAAGTGAAATAATTCTATTTTGATTTTTACAATTTTTAGTAAATAAAAAATTAAAGAGAAAATTTACAATAAACAATTTCCCTTCCAAATTCCATAAACAATAGTATAAAGGTAAATTTATATCATCTAATCCTTGCATTAGATTTTAAACTAACATTCAAACATTGAAATGACTTATATTAACATGATGTGGTTTGGAAGACAGTGGATTAAAGAAAGAATGTTAAGATGGGAAAACCCAACAACCAGTACTTCAACACGGGTGCTGACTTAATCATGTCAGATGCAATGGCTGACGGAAAGGCAGAGAAAATGCCTTGAGGAGGAAATGTTGGTATCCTGCACAAACCAGCAAAGACAACCTTGGTCTTGCTATAAGCATGGCTTTCATGGATGGCTTACATGCAATCAAATAAGAGTTGAAATTCGCATTCTGTGCAAAGTTTGGACATCAGTAGAAAGAACACCTGAGGGCCTCTGTCTGGTCGTACAGGCCCTCAACCTCAGCTGTCAGGAGATGGAGATAGAAGTCTAACTGCAGATAGCCTGCCTGGTCTACAGCACAAGGTCAAGGCTATCCTGGATGACTCAGTGAGATTCTCATAGTTAAACATCCTTTAAAGACACAACGAAAAAGGAAACAATAGAGAGGTGAGGGGTTTGGGTAATAACTAACCTATGGCAAGGCAGATGTGAGAAATCACCATTGCCTGCTTCATAAGGAGGTTCATAGGTGCACGGAACTAGAGGCAGCACCTCCAGCCTGTGTCCCCTGGGGAGGCAAACTGTCACTTGACCCTCCAGACACAGGACTAGACATTAGTTTGTGTCTCTTCCCAGCTCTCTGCCCAAGAGTTGGCTGTGCTGTGCCATTCTTCCAATTAATAAGAAAACACCAAACAGAACATTAAAGCTTACAGCTTCACATTTTAAAATTAAATTATCTATTGATTAGTTCAAGGCTGTTATTAAAAATCAGCAGAACCACAGCTGACGGTGTCTCGAAAATATCCATCATGATGACTTTGATCAAATCGTAAATGGTGGGTCTGCACTTTATGGTCAGAAGTAAAGGAAGCAAATGAGCAATAAATTTGAAGCTCAGGTAATTGGAGAAAAGGAATCTATTTAATCTGTCCCGAGAGCTCCTGAGAACTGATGCTCTCATATTTGGTTAAAGCCTTTTGTCTTAAAAGATCATTTGTAAGTGCTTAAGGAAATCTTCAATTGCGACAAGCAGAGGCTACTGTAGGGGTGGCAGGCAGGGGCAGGGAGAGGCCATCAGAAGACTCGGCTTGCATTTAAATAAAGAAAATAAGTTCTGGTGCCCCATTACACAGTACAGTAAAGTTGTTGTTTGGAAATTTTTAAATGTCAAAAAAGAAAGATTTTGAATGTTATTACTTCAAATGAATAATAATCCAGACATAGTTTCCAATGTCTACAACCCCAGCTACCAGGGAGTCCTGCAAGTTAATGACCAGAGTGGGTTCGTGGCTAACCTATGTAATTTGGTCAGAACTTGTCTCCAGATATATGGTTAAAAGAGGACTTGAAATATGGCTTCTTGTGGTACAGTACTTGTCTAGCATATTTGAGGTTCAATCCCTGGGACTACAAAGTATAAGTGAATTGATGGATAGTCTGTGCATTCTTGTTTGTTTGATACATAGGTACATACTTCAGAACATCAAGCTATGTTCCAATAGCTATGCACAATAACAATGCATCAGTCACTCGCTCAGAGGAGTTCAGGTGTCTTCTTCCCCAAGCCAATCACTCTTCCCTTGTTTCTAGGCCTAAGATAATTCCCCTTTGAATTTTTGTATTCAATTAACAACCCTTGACCAATAGGTTGGAATCACTGGTGACTAACTTACAGGTGGAAATCAAGCTTTCTCATTAATACTCTTTGGCAGGATTGGAGACCTGGCTCAGAAGTTTAAAATGCTTGTGGCTCTTGCCAAGGACCCAACCACTGATGGTAGCTTCAGCTCTAGAGGATTTGATATCTTCTGACTTCTGAAGGAAAGGCCTGTATTTGAGATACATTCACATAGACAACCACACATGCACATAAATACAAAGAATAAAATTAAATCTTCAAAGAACTCTTTGGCAGAGTCATTCAACCACAAAAGTGAATCTTCCAGCCCACATACCTCTATAAACTCAAGATTTTGCTTCATTCAGGAACAGATGTGTGACTTCTGGGTACTCTATTGGCTTAATTGTCTTAAGCTTTGGTCATAGAGGTTATGAGCTTAGAATAATATTTTGGAGAATCAGATTCTTGCTAACTATTACACATACACGCACACAGCCAAATAGTCATTTTCCCCACTTTTGTACTCTTGTATTTCTTTCTCTTTCTCTATCCCACAAATCCACTAGGCTCTGTTTTCATTAGAATGTTCATTGACACCACATTCTAGCTTTATCATTTTGAAAAGGCTGTTTGCACACAAACAATATGAAATTAGTGTCAATCATGATAGGTCTTTAGGGAAAATAATTTGATATTCTGCATCTTGTGCAGTTTCTTTTTATATTTGAGTACATAACCGTGTTCAAGTTCTTGTGCTTGTCAGATCTACCCAATGTTGCAACTATTAATGAAGACTACATGAAAATATAGTGCAAAATCTACTTTTCAGTGGCCACCAAGAAAATAGGTACCAAGATTCCAATGCTCCTCAAATATTTGAGGGTATAAACTCTGCTTAGCGGGCTGGATAAGTATCTTGGGTTAAGAGAGATGTTTGTTTCCTAGAGGACCTCGATTCGATTCCCAGCACTCAGGTCAGGCTGCTCAAAACTGCCTGCAACTCTAGTTCCAGGGAATCTGACTTCCTCTTCTGGGCCCCATGGGCATCCAGATTCACATGAACATGTCCACCCCACGTCACCCCCACCCTCACACATGCACAACGTTAAGATAAAATAAAACAAACTTCACTTGGGCAAACTTACTCATCGCTCACAATGTGATGGGAAATGCATGTGTGTCATTCTGCCTTACAGCCTTCATATTGTGGGAGGAAAGGTGAGAACTCCAGGTTATTTGAAATTCTGGATGCCCTCGACATATCTCATTTGTACATCTTAACCTTTGCTCATATTGTGTGTGTGTGTGTGTGTGCGCGCGCGCGCGCGCACATGCATGCATATGCACGTGTAATAGCAGCTGTAACACAAATTAAGATGGCCTTATGAGTAGTAGACTTCACTAAAGGGCACTCAAGTTCAAATCATGCCTAATGGAAAAATCCTCAGATTCTTTAAGTCCTTTATTTCTTTAAGGTCATGTCCCAAGCACCAGCTGTTAGCGATTCTTCATTCCACTTCTCCCAGGCAAGCTTGGTAAATGCACCTGTTAGTTTTCTCTCCAAGTTTCCTTTTTTTCTTTATTCATGCACCTCTCAAATATGTGCATGGGGTCCACTGTGCATGGGGGCAGTAGAAGCACATTGTATATGTTTTCTGCCCCCATGAAATGTGCACTGTACTTGGACCTTCAAGGGGAATTAAGTAACCTAATCAGAGGTAATGCATGCTCTGAAGAAAAACACAGAATATTGTGGCACAGAATTTTCTAAAAGCTTTGTGATTGTAGGACATTTAAGCAAGAACTGAAAAAAATGAGAGTCTTGGTAAGTGTGTTCAAAGCTGATGCAATAGCAGGTGCAGACATAGAGGGTGGCGCTTCTCAGCCTTGCTTGGGCCTCAGGCTCCAGCCTCAGGTGCCAGCTCATGTTGAGGGAGAGAAAGAGGATGCATGCTGGAGAGATGGGCCAAGGCCAGAATGCAGAGGCCCACAGGCACCGGTTGTGGTTTTGGTTCCAGACATAATTCACATCCCAGCCTGGCACACAGCATAGTTCATTACGTTAACCCCAGAAACGAAGCATAGATCACGTCCTACATATTGGTGTGCGTCTCTCATTATGGCAACCTTTTAGATGGGGGCCAAACGAAGGGAAGAATGCAGCGTTTCCGCCCCGAGCTGTGATTGAGCTGCCCTCATGTCTGCTTTGATATGTGTTCTTTGTTACTTTGTGACAAGAAATAAAGGAGCTTGCTTCTAATTTCTTGTGCTAATCTTCAGAAATAGTGTTTCCCACTCTGGCATTTGTTGAGCTCTGTGTGTGTGGAGGGGAGGGCACACAGGTGGACGATGGAGGCCCATGTCATGTTTCTCTTTTAGTAATTTCTCTATTCTATGTTTTGAGACAACGCCTCTCATTGGTCTGAAGTTCTTTAGTAGGTAAGTGTCTCTGGGTGTTGAGCCCTAGGAATTGTCTCGTCTCTCTTTCCCAGTGCAGGGTGTCTAGGCATACAGCTCCTCTATGAACTTGGCATTTTACGTGGGGGTCCCGGGTGGTTCTCAGATGCTTGTGTGACAACAGTTTGCCACCTGAGCCTGTTTTTAAGCTGTAATTAGTGTCGTAGTCTCTAAAGCCTTTGCCTCGTTCCTAACAGGTTCAAATGTCCTTACGAAGATTGAGAAAAGACAAGGCCTTAGAACAGTGCTGTTCAGCCCTTCTCATATAACAAATGTCCAGTATCTTTAGCTTCCAAGAAGCTGACTGAGAACCACATTGAATGTCTGAGTTGCCCTACTCAAGAAAGTGTAACCCAGAAGTGGGATTTTTGTGCTTCATCTTATTAAAAACATTTAGCATTTGAGTAAGCCATGGGTGGCTAGTGGTTGTTACGTGGGAAGCACAGCCCCAGAGTCTGTTTCAAAGACCACACTAGAGGCTCCCTGGAAATGAGAGCCCATGTCACATGAGCTGCTGATGCTCATGACAGGCAGGCATTAGTAGACCTGACTGCTGGTGGCGAGGACTCCTCCAAAGGGCAGCTTCTGTTTCCATCTATCCAGCATCCATTTCTTCTCCCTCTCCTCTGGCCATAACATTGTATTTTTGAGAGGTCACGCTCTTCTCCGTATGCTTTCAGGGAGCTGTATTCTTGTCTAGCTATGGAGTTGGCTATATAGCCCCACCTTGCCCCTTAGCACAATTTCATCTCTCAGCTGAGGGAGGTGGTCAGGGATTGGCTAAGAGATAATCATGTGATCTCAGTCCACAGAGGACTCTCAACCTCAGAGGTCTCTTTAAAAATGTTGGTAAATGATCCACTGAGCCTGAATGTCTGTTATGTTTCTCCGCCTCTCCCAGAACATTGCCGATGCTACAGGTGCCTAGAAGTGTAATCTCATATCCTTCTATTTAGCCCTACTGAAATCCTAGATATTTCTCTTATGTTCCTTTTTGCCATGTATATATGTATGTATATGGTTGTGTATGTTTGTTTTATGCGGGTGCTGGGGATTTGAACTCAGGTCCTCGTTCTTTTACACCAGTCACTCTTTCTGAGCCACCTCCCCGTTTTCTTTTCCTTCTTTTTTTTTTTTCTTAAGCCAGCTCTTTCAGCAGCTGTGTTTGAAATGCTACCCACAAAAATTTCAGGCAAATGATAACTGAAACCAACACGTACAGTACGGGAGAGACGGAGGCAGGAGGTTCAGCAGGATCAGTGGCTCGGGGTCATCTCTGGTGGTACAGCAGATTTGTGGTCAGCCTGGCACATAGGAGACCCTGACTCAAAACATCAAAAGCGATGAGAGGAACAGATATATATGTCCTGTGCTAAGAAGGTGGAGGCAGGAAAATTGTGAATCATGGGACAGCCTGGGCTAAGAGATAAGGCCTGGTTAAAAAAAATAAACTAATGAAGCTCTTTTCTAAGGAATGCCTTTTCTCATTTAATTAAGAACCTTTATTTCAAGACACATATTCAACAGTTAGTAAATTTCTTGATGGTTGTCGCCTCTGCTTTGTGAGGCCACCTGCTCTTCCACATCCCACCCCTCGAGTTCCCTGATAACACAGGACAAGCTCAGATCCACAGTCACCTTAACTTTGAGGGTGATGTGTTTAGAGTGATTTGAGATCAGAGTTCAGATTTATTTCTCATAAGCCTGTTATTTGGAGGCGGATTTCATGGGCTCCTCTTATCTCTCTCTTGCCTGTGGATAAAGCTCTTTATGAGATGGGTGTTTTCCAGGGAACAGCTTCATTCTTGGGAAGGATGACAGGACTTTTAAAGAGGAAAGAAATTAGAAACCAGAGCTGGAGGCAATATGGCCAACCCCCCCCCCCCCAAAAAAAAATAAAATAAAGAAGGAACAGAAATAAGAGAAAATCCAGTTTAAAGTAGCCAGTATTTGGAGTGTTTCTGTATATGCACCTTGACTGTGAGGGCTGGAGACGCAGGGATTTTGAGTACACAGGCTCACATCTCCATACTCCCATACATTCTATGTCTTTCTTAACCTTAGCCCTAGCTGCAATTGAAAGTGCACACCAAGCAGCCTTAGCAATATTCTAAGTCATAGTTCAGCACACTGAGTTGACTTGGGGCCGAAAAGGGCCCTTATTTTGTCATAATTTAGTATGGGAATGCAGCCACACCACCCCATTTGAGCATTGTCTGTTGATACTTTTGTGCTCCTAAACTGACTTGAACAGCATAGTTTGGTCATCCAAGTGTGAATCATTTACCATCTGGTTCATCAGCAAAAGTTTATGGATGTGAGGTGTCTCATGACAGAAAGAGACTACCTTTAGAACTACTTTTTGAACATAAGAAAAAAATCTGTCTCCTGTCTGAGACTGTAGAGTCTCAGTGGATGGAAACAAATGAAGTTGTTTTTGAGTAGGAGGGAGCTGTGCTTGAGAGACAAGAGAAGCACCCAATCACATGGGCTCGATCTTTATACACTGCCTCCTTAGGGCAGGAATCTACTTTGTCTATTGTGACATGCAGTGGTAAAATACCTCGTCTTTAATAATAGAAATGAGGTCTGTGACAGACCCAAGTGATTAGTGAAGGAAGAATCATGTAATTGAGGCTGGCAATTACCTCCTATGACCTCCCTCTCCTAAAACCTCATGTTCAAGTCTTCATGCCCAGTACACTGGAATGGGGCTGTATTCAAAGATGGGGTCCTTACAGAGTGATTAATTATGAGTAGTGCTGTATGTGTGATCCCTGATATAACATGTATGAAGCGGAGATTAGGATTCAGGCACATAAAGGATGTTATGAGAGGATTCCAGAAGTTCCTTTCCCACAAGCTAGGGGGAGAAGTTTGACTTAGTTGCTTTTTCATTATTGTGACAAAATGCATATCAAAAGGATTTCTTTTGGCTCACAGTTTTGGGGAGTATAGTCCCTCATGATGAGGAAGGGGTACTGACAGAGTATGAGATAATTGGCTGCATCTGCAGCCAAGAAGCAGAGAACTCTGATTCCTTTTGTACTCAGCAAGTGACTCCAAGTCATGGGACTGTACCCCATATTCAGTAAGGTTACTCCTCAGTTAAAACTTACTGATACTTTCAGATGTGTGTGTTTAGGTGATGCTGAATTGTCGAGTTGAAAATGAAGATGAACCATGACAAGGCCTACAAAGACACAGAGTCTGTTCATGCTTTGCAGTCTAATGTCTGGCTTCCAGAATTTAAGGAAAACATTTCTATAGTTTTGGTTAACCAGACTATAAGACTCTGTGACATCATATCAGGCAAATGCATTTACATGTGTGTTAAACCACAGTTGCTTCCTGAGGAAGGTATAGACTCTGGATATAGTACACATCTCTTTCTGATGTATAAGGCAATCATTCTGAACCGAAATAAATTTTTATTTAGGGTACAGTTAGCTATCTCTGGAGCCACTTTCCCTTGTGGTGGTCAGAGGTTGGAATTATGAACTCCCTTTGTGCAGGAGGGTAGAGGCCAGGAATTCTATTAAACATCTTGATAGCACATAGTTGTTATCTCAGAACCAACAACTGCTCAGCCTGAACTGCCACTGGTGCTCAGTGTGAGGAATCCTGACGTCTCAGAAGACGTGTTTGGCCCGTGCTCTCCTTTCTTGTCCCTTGAAGATCTTCATAATTCTTTGAAAACCTTGGAAGAGATTTTCTACTCAGGTTGGGTCATCAGAGCTAACAATACTGAGTTAGCTGGCCTTTGCTGGTCTTTTAGTGAATTCCCAAACACCGAGAAAAACTAGTGGGTGCTGCATAGTGTCTGTGACAGGGACTCTGGCTTCCAGGAGAAACATTCTTCCCCTGAGGGCTGTAACTTCCCTAGGTTTGCAGCTTGCGATTGGGGCTGGTGTGGGTGAAGACGAATAAATGATTGACGGGATGCAAGCCTCTCAGGCAAGGGAAGCTGTTGGGAAGCCTTCTTTAATATTGCATTTTATATACGACCGTGGGTCAGACCGGGCTATAGATATACGATGCCTGACCCCTATACAGAGCTGTGATCAATTGTACTCAAACAGAGAGCCATCAAATGATTGATTTGTGCAGCAATGCAGCTCTTGGGTTCTGTGTGATGAGCCCAGAAGGCAAAATATGTTTGTGTGTGCCTATAATATGAGGGTCTCTGTGTATACTTGCATGCATGGACATGTAGAAGCTATGGATCGTATATATGTGTGGGTATATATGTTTGTGAATGTGGATGTGTGCATGAATATAGTTGTGTGAGGATGTATATATTCATTTGTGTGGTCCATTGATGCATATATGCATATGTGTATTTGTATATATGTATGTTATGGTAGGAGTATGCATTTATATGTATAACAGTGTATACATTTTTATGTCTATGGGTATGCATGTAGGTATATATAGACATGAATATATTTCATTTGCATATATGAGCATATATATGCATATGTGGGGTGAATGGGTATATGTGTGTGCATAAAGTCACATGTACATATGTGAATGGATGTATTCATTTATTTGTGTATATGGTAATGAATAAATATGTTCATGTATGTGTTTTTATGGGTGCATATGCATGAATAATTGCAGTTGCATGTGAATGGGTATGTGTACATTTGTGTTTGGGTGTGTTCATATATGTGTATGAATGGATATATGGGAATTCATGTAGATGGATATGCATGTATTTGAGTGTGTGTGTATGTGTGAGTCTATATGTTTGTATGTGTGTATGAATGTGTATATGCAAGCATATGTGTCTATCTGTGGCTATGTATGCTTGTGTTTAGCATTCTGTGATCTGTCCATTTTCAGCTAAGCCTGTAATTAGCTCTTTAGAGACTAGAAATAATCACTCTTATTTTATCTACCTGTAAATTCTCATTTTGCTTTCAAATTCCTTGTTCATATTCCAGCTTTAAATTACAGAGAATTGCATTTTTGGTGAATATCGGGCTATATTAATTCCTAAAGTCTCTGTGCCTTGGAACACACACACACACACACACACACACACACACACACACACACCTTTGTCTGCATTGGAGCCATTTATTAGAAATATGTTGGAACAAATTCACTAAATCCCCTTCCCCTGGAATGAGGTCCTTTCAAGGAAGTTACTAGAAAGCATCTATCCTTTGCTCCCCATGCCTGTTAAATCCATCCAGATGAGAAACTCACTTGTACCCAGCTCCAGAGATTACAGCATCTATCACAACTGCGTTAGCTTTTGGGCTTCAGAGCCAGGTAAAGCATATGTAGTCCAGGCACAAGTAGCATCTGCACCCAGAATGCACTGTGATAGTCACTGCCTTGCTTATGTCAGTGTAGTGATGTTCAGAGAATCTAAGGTGAAGGAATGATGTTCCAATTAATTGATAGTTAGGGCAAATGAACCGGCTTATGATAAGGCTATGCCTAAATAAATCCACTGAAACTTGGGACATTGCAGGTATGGAACACATTCAATGAACCCAAGCCCTGGAATATCAGTGTTCCCAGGAGAGATCACTGTGGCATGTGTATCCACATGCTCATGCCATGGCTCACCCTCCTGAGGACGTGATTCATGGAGTTTTCCTGCATTATTTAGAACTGTCTTACTGGTGTCAAATGCATGTGACTGGTCTGAGAGAATGCTTCAATCTAATCACTGTAAGCGGGGGCTGGTCTGTGTTCTATGTGCTGGTTGCTATCCATCAGACCTCACTAGCCTGGATAAACTGTCTGAGGTCTGTGCTCTGGGGTGTAGTAGGCCAGAGTTACAAATGCCCCTGTAGTGTCTGAAATCTGGCTAATGTGGCCAATAAATAGATATTTTAATTTTACATAATTATAATGAAAATGAACTCTGATCTCATAGCTTGAAATAAAGTTTGGGTATGCTGCATATTTTTATTATCCATGTAACACAGTTAAAAGCATAGACAGAAAGCATACAAAGGTATGTGCCAAACTCTTAATGCCTCTCGAGCTGGGATTAGAAATGCCTGACAAGGGGATTTCAACATTTTATCTTGCCTAACTCCGGAAAGGAAAAGAAGAAAGGAGTGGGATTAGAAACTAATCAAATCAATCAGTGAGACTAATTATATCATGGAACCAATTATGTAGAACATGTCCTGGATTTAAAGTGAAAAGGCAGGAGACGGAGAGTTGGCTGATTATTGCTATAATCCAGGCAGGGCTCTCCTCCACTTTCCGGGGAAAGTGAACTCCGGGCCTCAGGCATCTGCTTCTTAAGACAGATGCATTTGACACCTCATGACTATTTGGACAATGTTCAAAGATCTGAGTACCCTGCTGGTGGGCATCATGGAGAGAAGCAAGATGTGGATGCAGAGATGTGTTCCACCTCCTGTCTCTGAAGCGAAACCTTTGTGCAAAATCCCTTTGTGTTGAAAGTCCTTTCAAAGCACCCGGGCCCTTGCCTAGGCTGGTCTACAATGGTGAAGGTTTCTTTCTAATTCTCCTTGAAGGTGACATGTGAATGAGTAAGTAAGGGTGGTGTTGGCAAGCCCATTCATGCCACATTTGGTAGCATCACAGCACAGAATTCTTGCATAGATTTTGTGTGTGGGTGTGATGTACATGTGTGAGCATGCATATATATATATGGAAGTCAGAGGTTGACATGAAGTATCTTCTTCTATTCCTTCCTCTTTCTGAATATTAAAGTTACCTATTAGCTAGACTGATGGCCAGCAGGTCAGGGACCCTCCTGTCTCTGCCTCCCAGTTACAAGGATAAGGCATAAAATATTTTATTTTCTTTAAAAATGCATTCTTAAACATGAAGTACTTATCCCAAAGAGAATAAAGGGCCATTCATGAGTGACCATGTGGATTCAGGTTGGCCTTATTGACATGTTTCACTCAGGAAGCAGTTGCAGGAACATTCAGAGTCACAGAACAAAGATAGTCAGTCCTAAATCAAAGTAGCAGTAGGTTGGTAGGGATATGAGATAGGTGGATTAGAGCTGAAAGGGGAAACTCTACTTTAGGTTTCAGGTGTAATCCCATAGCCTTCTTTGCTTTTAGTTTGGTGGAAGCTAAGTTAATACAAATCAAATGATTTTCTAAATAAGCAATGAGTGTAAAGTCAGATAGAGGCAAATGGTTGATGGCTGCTAAGGGAAACCATGACAGTCCAAGATAATGTTGACTGCCAATCTGCAGTATTTCAATGCTGCATCTTAGATATGTCTAAGCAGTCAACCAGGCTGTAGAATCTTCAACACAGGACTGGTTTTTAGTGGGCACTTCATTTCTCAGCCTCAAGGAAATCAGTAAACGAGGAAGGAAGGGATGCGCAGGTAGGAAGACATGGAGGAGAACCCATTGGGTACAGTTAAATATGGAGAACACTACATTCTCTTCTAGAGCAACACTGGCCATGTCCCAGGCTGTGGACACTGCTGCCTCTTAAGTAGGCAGAATGTTCTCTGTGCATATCAAATCAATGTGCCCTGGCTGCTTCCCTGCCTTATTGTTATTGCAAAGGTAGCCTTGTCATAGAACTCCAAGTGCCTCTGGGGCTCAGGTCTGTCTGGGGTCTGAACCACACTAGGTGCTAATTTCCGCAGAGTTGCAATCAAATTAGAGGTTATATTTGGCTCTGGAGCAGGAGACCACATGGGACCAGAAATGGCTTGCCTTTTATTTTCCCTTCCCAGCACTGTGTAATGAACACAACATATGGCACATTTTAATTTCAGCAAATATTAATTTTTAATGGGAAGTATACACCTGGCTTTGTATTATCCCAGAATTACCACAAAGGCCAGAACTTCTTTTTGTGATTTTGATGCAGTTGTAATGAAAGTGAAGAAACTTACACACATACTTTTGATTGTAAGTGTGTAGCCCAGGTTGGCCTTAAACTCAAGAACTTCTGGGTGCTTGGAAAACAGGTGAGCTACCATACCCAGCTGGTAGCAAAGACTCTTCTAGTAAATGGAATATTCCTCTTCAAAGACACCCATGGGCACAGAATCTATGCTAAGCATGTTACATCTTCAATGTAGTCAATTTACAGAGTCTATGCTCTAAAGAACAGCATATCTTTGTATCTGCTGATTTTAGTATATTTTGACCCTCTGAAAAATTACTAAATAATAACCAAGACTGAGGTTAAATATGCACCAAGAAAAAGGACAATGTCCTTAAAGTTCTCATTTTCCCCTTCCACCTTCTATGTGCTTAGCTACAGGTCTGCTCTGTCACATCCAGCTTTATGGGACATTGGGAACTGAATATAGAATTTTGTGCTTGCTATGCAACTCTCTATTGTCCCGCTACTTCCTCAGCCCTCTTCCTCTATCTAGTACATAATATTAGAATTCATCTCATCTGTGTGCTCCTGTGGAGGACTAAGGGAAGAGAGAGAGCAGGTGAAGTGAGAAAAACAGCAAAAACAACAAAAATAAGAATAAGAATCACTTTTCAACTATGTGTAAACACAACTCATTTTCTAATGTTTTTATTAGACAGGCATCCATAATCTATTTTGTAATTCATTTCCCTGAGGGAACTTTAGACCTTACAGGTCTGTTTGCAATTCCTATCAGACTGAAGGGTTGCAGAAAGTGGAGAGTAATGGGAAATACACAAGTGCTCAGTTTTGGAACCTACACACACACACACACACACACACACACACACACACACACACACACACACACACACACACACACACAAGCATACACACTCCAGTTTCTCAGCCTGACAGTTTCTTAAGTCTGTAGACCTTGATGTTCTAATCTCATGCATTTGGTTAGAGCCTGGTATTCATAACTGGCAGGTAGGATAAAACTTTAAAGAGGCAATTGAAGCTGATGAGGAAGAGCAAATGGAAGTGTGTAGTTCGCACCTTGTAGCCGAGCCTCCCAGTTTCATTTTTGCTCTTTGTCCTGGGAGTATTCCTTGAAGGTGTTACTCAGGGCTGTCTCCCATCTGTGTTGAAATGGCTTCTGGGAGCTTCCCAGCATTCCAATTCAGTGCAGGTGGTTGTATCTGAGAAGGCAACACAGAATAAATAGCAGTTGTGAATTCAAATAAATATACGTTTGTATTCCGCATGTGAACTAATACTGGGTGGGATAAATATTGTCATTTCGACCTAAGTGAAATAGCAGATAGCTTGAAAAGGGGACATAGGGTTGACCAGATGTCTTCTGGATTCTCAGCACAAGTGGACATAGAGAACCACTTGAAAGTCATATGACCAAGATCCAGAAGCATAAGAGGTGATAGCTTTTCCATCTCAATAAAGACTGATTTCATCTTAGAAAGGTTTTCGAACATATTTGATTTATAGAATAAAAAGCATATTCTGAAGTAAGGAAAAGGGAAGGGAACACTTCTGTGCCCCACCCCATACTCTGCAATTATTGATTTAGGATTGTGTTTTATCTCTACTTGTGTTCCTTCATGTGGTGACTGCTGGACCAAGATATGATTCACTCATTCCATCCATGAAGATTTTAGTTTTATATCTAAGCATGGTCATACACATTGCAACAGCCTTGAACTTGATTTTTAATGCATATTTAGTTGTGTAAATAGATACACATACACACATATGCACACAAACTCATATATTATATTTTAAAGGAAAAAGAGCTACAAGTTGAGAGACTTTTCCCCAAGAGCTATGTTAAAATAGATGTGCCTTATGTCACTCAAGCACTCTCATGTAGTTGACTCCGCCTGCCTGCCACCTGCCTCCTGTCTACCTCCTCCCTGCCTGCCGCTTACTGGATGCTGGACCATTACCTGTTCATGTGGTAGTCATTTGCAGAGGTATCTTTCTCCATACTCATAGCTAATTTTTCCTGCAGACACTAGGCTGATAAACTCTTCCTACCCAGTGTCCCCTGAAATTAGAGATGGCCTGGCCACAAGCGTGTGTTGTGGCCTGCTCATCTGTCATATGGCAGAGGTCATTCTTTCTTCTGAAACCTGTAAAGAGGGACCCCCATTCTCCCAGAGGGGCTTGAACTCTCTTCAGATGCCCTGTCACACTGCTGTTTGCCCACACATCTATGGTGTTACTATCTCTTCTTACAAACCTTTTGTTCCAGAGGACAGTCTGCCTCAGTGTTCCCCTTGAATCCCAAGTCCCAATACTTTGACCTCCTCCCTCCATTCCCTTGTGGTGCTACAGTTTGAACACAGGGCCTCCCACACACCAAGCAAACGCAGGAATTCTGTGGCTGCTTGGAAAAAACATCAGAGTCTGTTTCACTTAAGTACTGTGCTGGCTAGCTAGTTATTTATTTATTTTTGGTTAGGTAAATTAGTGACTTTCATTGACAGTACTTTTTTGGACCCTTCTGAAATAAATAAGGGCATTTTACATAAAGTACAGTGCTTGTGCGAAAACACAGGAAATGTCTTTAGCACATGGTTGTCATTTATACCCAAACTCTCATTAGTATAATACCATGTTTCATTCCAAAAAGAAAAGATGGGCCAGATCTTGCCTGTCCTTGACAGCAGTGACCAAGGAGACGTTCTCATGCTCACTTCCCAACACAGACTTGACACAAGAGAGCAGTGACTCTCCATGACAAGGGAGATGAGTCATTCCCCGCTGATCCCACATCTAAAGCCACGGGCAGTGGTACCACAGGTTATCCAGTTGCTCTGGACACAAGATGCAACGTGTGCTGGTGCTCTTGGCGGCACAGAAGTGCACTGATGCTTACCAGAAGAATATAGACCAGTCTGGTGATGGGAAGGACTGTTTAGGCTGTCTGGTGTGTCATCCACCCACCATTACAGACCTGACAATATTTCTTCCTACCAGTTACATAGCCTGCAGCAAATTTCCCACTTCATATATAACCTCCAAGTCGGTTCCCAGTAACAAAATAACAAAATAGCCCCCAGAACATGCACCAGAGGATTCTTACATACTATGCTCTAAGGGACCCTTTTAGAACCACTGTCTTGTTTAATATCCTAGGAATTAAAGTCCTTCCTACTGCTGTCATCATTGTTCCCAGTGGGATGGTGCTGAGGCAGACACACTAAACATCACACAGTAGCTGTTAGCTCTGGTAAGAACTGTCAAGAAGAGGCAGAGATGGAATCTGATCCATGGTTCAGTGGAGTTTAAAACTGTCAGAGCTTGGGAAAAAACCCTAGCTATTAAGGAGAGTCATGTATATGCCTCTGACATCCTAGTTACCTGTCTGTCCTCCCCAGTGGTTGACATCCAGATGGTTTCCTGTAACCTCAAATAATGTACATGCTACCCCAGGCTGCCCTGCCTTGTCCTGGCACTGTGAAAAAAAACCTGTGTGGTTTGGATCTCCCAAATGATCAGGTTCCAATTAAACATTCCACATTACATTGGCCTACCACCTGGTGGAAAGGGATATGTCAGTCAAGGATCCAAATAAGACCCTATCAGCACTGCTTGGCCAGCAGTTACCCTAAGCATTAGCTGGAACCACCCCCTTTTACTTTGAGACAGGGTCCCATACAGCACAGACTGACCTCTAACTCACTCTATAGACAAATAAGGCCAGAGTGTTTTGTTCCTCTTTCTTTTATCTCCCACTACTGAGATTACAGGTGTGTATTATTACTTCTAGGGACTGAATTCAAGGCTTCAAATGTGCTCTGAAGACTACGCTCCCAACTGAGCTGCATCCCTGGCCCTATGCCCATGTTTTAAAGACAGCCATCCTTGATGACCCCCACATAATGGGATCCTTTGTTGACTCAAGCAGCATCATCCTTGTTCTGCTCTAGAACTTGACACCAAGCTTTCTAGGAAGCAAAACAAATAGAAACAAGGAAGACAAAAGCAGAATCATCAACAGGCAAAAATTGCAGGTGCTTAGTGGAGTCAAAGAAAAACAACACGAGACCTGTAAAGACTTCACATGTGAAGGGTTTAGATGGAGCTCTCAGCTCCTCTAAAGGTGTCCATGAGAGGCAGGAATTCTCTCCAGAGAGATACACTAGATGCCCGTGTCCCTGGCCTTATGGACACGATGAGTTTATGCTCACCTGTGATTGGGAGAATGGCCAAGCATCCAATGAGCACAAACCCATGTCCCTGGCCGTATGGACATGATGAGTCTCTGCTCACCTGTGACAGATAGAGTGGCCAGGCATCCTATAGGCACAAACCACGGAGAGCATCCCCAACAATTTTCTAAGGCTGGTGGCAATATTATTATTGGATAAAGTCCAGTGGAAGTGGACATGATGCTATGGTGAGGGTCATGGTTAGCATCCACTAATCAGGAAGGTTATTGGTTGGAGGACAGAATGTTTCAGGCAAGAGAAAAGGAAAGCACTCAGCCATTGCTTACTTCTCCTAAAGTGTCTTGTAGATTCTGAGGGACCTAAACTCATGATACAAAAAGATGCATCCTGTCTGGCTACAACTGCTCTGATTTGGAAATCAAACAGAAAGTTCTAAAGTATCAGTGGGCTGCTGGCACCAGTGTTTCCATTTTGACTGTGAAGAGGAGGGCATTGCTGCTGGGAGGAACCTTTTTCAAGGTGCCTCCCTTCTGTGGTCCCCAGAGCTGAGGTCATGTGTGGCTTGTTAGAGAGGAGCAAGCCAGGTACACCAGTGTTCTCTGTAGCACTTCCATGCCTGTCAGCTCATTCCATGACTGGAATTAGACAAAGGGCTGGTGGGTCCCATCACTTTCAGTTATTCATCAGTAACAGCACATAAAGCTCATTCAACTGGAGATTATATTCATAAACAGCAAGAATATATCTAAGTCTCCACAGTAACCCTGTGCTTGGAAATATTAATTTATTGTCTTCCTTGTCATTTTCATAGACTGTGTATTGGAGCATTCCTGTGTGGTTGAGGTAAAATAATAAACAAGCATAAACCTGTGCTCTGTAAAAGAGGAAAATGTGTGCAGATATGTCATGCTTCACTTCCTTATTTAACCATAATGCTAAGCGTGTGATGCACCATCGTCTCTTTTACCATCTGTGGAGGTCCCACAGCCCAGGTGTTATAGCGGCCACACGACAACTTGAAAAAGATGGTATCCCAGAGTGAATGCAGACCATTGAAGCCCACGGATGACTCTGGATTGAGCAGTGAACATCCCGTGAACGCATGACACGTGTGTGCAGGTACTCACGAAGGGCAGAAGAGGATTCTGTATCCCCCAGACCTGGAAGTAAACAGTGGTTGTGAACG
Organism: Arvicola amphibius; assembly: GCF_903992535.2. Classification (NCBI taxonomy): domain Eukaryota; kingdom Metazoa; phylum Chordata; class Mammalia; order Rodentia; family Cricetidae; genus Arvicola; species Arvicola amphibius. Next base: position 94,898,111 of record NC_052050.1, read on the forward strand.
ACCCTGATGTGGGTGCTCAGACCAAACTCAGGTCCCCTGCAAGGGCAGTAAACACTCTCAGAGGCAGAACTGTATCACAGACATGCAGGCCCACGATCACGGCGCTGTGAAATGCTTGATGGGGCACGTGTGCCTTAGGTTCCACTCTCGAGTCTCCTTTCTCAAATCAGAGGTGTTATGTCACTCTGACAATGTTGACAATGCCTGAATATTACCTGCACTCAGACTTCTTTAAGAGTGCTTTTGAGCCAGGCAGTGGTGCCACACGCCTTTAATCCCAGGACTTGGGAAACAGAGACAGGCAGGTTTCTGTGAGTGTGAGGCCAGCCTGGGCTACTGAGGTAGTTTCTGGATAACCTCCAAAGTTATACAGAGAAACCCTGTTTTGAAAAACCAAAACAAACAAACAAATAGTGCTCTTGAATTGATTTGGATCCACCTTAATAAGAAATAATACAAATAAAAGTCGAATTTTTAAATTCTAGGGTCTCATTTTCTTTTTCTGGTGTGATATGCTTAATGCTACAGCTATGTATGTAAGGACCAGCAGTGAGAAGTGTGTGAGTTTCCAAAACAGTTCTTCTGTTAGGAAGCAGAATGCCACAGTGGAAGAGTGTTTTCTCAAGAGTCATAGTCGAATCAATGGCAAATGGCACAGCAAACTTGGCCCTCTAAGCTGCTATCTAAAGCAGTGTGGTAGCACACCGCCTCTACTCCCCCTCTGCTCAGCTCTCTCCTCCTCTCCCAGGGAGTTAGTCACTTCAAAAGGTGTTGCCCGAACGTCACTTTACACATTCATAGCATTGAATTGGGGCCAAATTCATGGGCATATGGCTTTGTGCTCACAAGAAACTCCACATGCAGAAAAATGGCACACTCAGTTTTGCTGTTGACTTTTGCTGACGTGAGGTACTTTCTCATTTTTAAGCAAGGGGGTCTCTGAACTTTTATTTTGCATAGGGCTCTGAATATGAGGCAGCTAGTCTTGCTTGGAAAAGAAAGAATTTTACATAAAAAATAATTAAATAATCAACAACTACATAATTGATGTATTAAAAGAAAAACACAGTGTCTGTTTAGTTGAGCAATGTTAGATATTTGCATTAAGTTCTTCCAGAGACTTTTTAAAATTTTATAGTGATAGGAAAGAAAAGTTTTCATGCAAATGCCCAGGTTTTTTTAAGAATACTATAAAGCCAAATGGCACACCACACACACACACACACACACACAGAGAGAGAGAGAGAGAGAGAGAGAGAGAGAGAGAGAAAGGGAGAGAGAAAATAAAGGTAAAAGTTTAAAAAAGTGCATACTTATATAAATTACAACTGTATCTCTTTATAGTTAGAAAAGAGGGAAGGCTTTTAATATATATAAATGCATATTTAAAAGTTTTTAATATATATTTAAAAAGTTTATTGCACAATTCCAAAACTTGGTGGTGAGATTAATTTCCTATTCTTACTGTTAGTAGAGTTTACTAGAAAATAATTCAGTTTCAAAATACCTAAAGAAGTTTTTATTAATTAATCTTTTAAGTATAAAACAGGTCTGGACTGAGATGCACTTAAATACTGATGCGTAGTGAAGGAGCAATGGTGGAATCTAAATAGAGTTCACACTCGCGTTCTCATGCAGGTTCACCTATGCAAATGAAGTATGGGAGAACTGGGATTACTCTGTCTTGACTGCTTGGTTTTAGAGCATAGCTCATTAGTCAGTTTTGAGTAGCAAGTAAGTGTTTCTGGGAGCTGATTACCTTGATAGATGAAATCGATATGTGTCCTGGCAAGAGCCAGGATGATGTTCATGGCTCTTCCAGCAACACAGAGTATATCTGCACGACCTGATTCCAGACCCTACCCAGGCTGAAGGCTTCCTGTGGACCTACTTATCCACGGGGACCATTCTTGGAAGATCAGCTTTGTGTAAGGCTCATATTTGCTTCTCTGCAACCCATTTGCTTAAAGATTCAAAACTGCCGTGTCCTCATCTCCACTCGGTGTCACCCGGTATCCAGTCACTGAGCACTAAGTCAGGCGTGGAAAGAACCTCCTGTAATGATGCTATCTATGGTAACTGGATGTCAAGCCTTCACGACTCTGGATGTTCACGTCTGCCATGTCTGACATTCTACAAAATTCAAAATAAACTGTTCTTGAAGGGAATAAAAATAGGCATGTTGGTGCGGTACATCTGTTAACCAGGGCCTTGGATGTAACCTGCCAGATCCCCCAGCGATCCATGTACAGCTGCACAATACAATTGTTCTAGTCAGACATGTTTATTAGTGCTTTAAAGACTGCAGAATCTAAAGCAGATACTGTCTTTCTGAAGCCCAAACTGCGCTTTGTACAATAAGGTATTATCTGTAATTTTAAGGAAATCTAACTTGAACAGTTAGAATGGACTTTAAGTCCACTTTTAGGCAGACTTTACACTAACTTTTTTTCAGTTATTGGTTTAGAGTGAACCCAGTACCTTCCTCTAATAGGCAACTGCTCTATCCCTGAGCTAAATACTCAGCAGTTACACAGGATTGTAACATGGAATTGATATTAATGAAGTTAAATCTGCCTTCCACAATTCATTTTTTTTTCATTTAGGTTAATAGGACTCTTTAAACTTTCAGGAGGATGATTTGACGTTTCTGTCCTGCCCAGTTCTGCAGCCATTCAGTCCCAAAAAATTACACAGAGGTCTAAATTAATTATTAACTGGCTGGCCTATTAGCTCAGGCTTCTTATTAACTCTTACATCCTGTATTAACCAATAATTCTTGTCTGTGTTAGTCACATGACCTGGTACCTTTTATCAGTGAGGCATTCTCATCTTGCTTCCTCTGCGTCTGGGTGACAACTACAGACTGCACCTTTTCTCTTTGCAGAATTCTCCTGTTCTTGTTGCTTCACCTATACTTCCTGCCTGGTCACCCCAGCTATACTTCCTGCTTGGCTACTGGTCAATCAGTGTTTTATTGAAGCAATACAACTGACAAATCTTTACAGGGTAGAAGACCATTGTCTCACTACACAGCTTTATTTATGTTATCATAATAAGCCTTCGTGCAGAAAATGGTTTATGTGGTTTCCACTCCCCGGTCACAGTCCATCAGTGAGAGAAGTCAGCATAGGAATTCAAACAAAAACTGAAGCAGAAAGTTCAGAGGAATAATTTTGCTGGCTAACTCCCATGCTTACTTAGTTTTCTTATACAGCCAGGCCCACATGTCCAGGGAATGTTGCTGCCCACAGTGGACATGGCTTCCAAGATTAATTAAAAATCAAGACAATCCCCCAGAGACATGTCCACAGGCCAATCTGGTCTTTAGTTGACACTCCTTTCTCAGGTGAGTTTAGGTTGTGTTAAGTTGTCAGTTAAAGCTAGCCTAGCCAGGTGGTAGTGGCGCACACCTTTAATCCCAGCAGTCGGGAGGCAGAGGCAGGCGGATCTCTGAGTTCCAGGCCAGCCTGGTCTACAAGAGCTAGTTCCACGACAGGCTCTAGAAACTACAGGGAAACCCTGTCTCAAAAAAAAGCTAGCCAGTGTATTTTTCCCACCCATTCTGAAGCCAGAAGTTCTAAACAAGGCATTTGTTTGCCAATATCTTTGTGGCCACTGTGGCCATTGCAGGGTGACTTGTCAGTGTTATCTATGGCATTTCTCCTCACTGCTACTAGCCTGGTTACAGTTTGAAAGCTCAGATTTCTCCATATAACACACATTTGTTTATTTTTATAAGATAAAACAGACTTATTTATCCCAAGGTAAGTCTCCAGCTAAAGTATCTGGAATGGAAGCAGCTTGCTCTGTAGGGAATTATGACAATATGTTGGCTTTTTCCTCTGCTAGACTATAGCAAACTAAGATAATACAACAACAGACTCCACCGGGTATTTTAGAATGATGCTGGTGTGTACTTTTGCTTGTCTGTTTCCTCCACCTAGTAGGGCATATTGTATTGAAATGCAAGACTTCTATACCTGATGGGAAAATTTTTTGTGAAATTATGAAACACATCTGTCCCTCTTGAGCAATAGTCCAGGGGAGCAATCACATATCAAAATAAAAACAAGAGGGTAATAATACAGCAAGCATGGCATGATTCAATAACTACAAAATTGCTTTATTAGTTAGGTAATGAAGCATGCTGGAGAATTTCTACCAAACATGACTCAACACATTGCCAACTAACGTTTGCAATGACTGAACAATGAGTTTAGGCGGCATGGGATGAGGTGAACTGTTAAATTACTGCTAGATTGGGAAATGTCCCCAAGGTTCTTCCTATTACATCCTGGACAACTTGACCCAGGGTTGTTGGGGAAATGCCAGAAGAGATTTAGTTCATCAAAAAAAAAATGCTTCATATTGAGCCATATTTTATTGTTGCTTAATGGAACACCATCCAGGCCACAAAGAATTCTCATTTAAAGGAGAGTATCTTTCTTTGATGTATAGTTTTAAAGTGAATGCCTAATTATGAGATTTTTTATGCTCAAGTTTCCCTCAGGTGTGAGGGGAAGGATTGGGAAGAGCAATTTCCATAGTGGCTCTATGCAGTTTTCCATGACTACATGCGGTCATTGTATAAGCTCCCAATTATTATAATTGATCTGCACATTATCATTTGCATAAACTGTTCATCAGAACACTGGTTGCAGTCAGTGACCTATGTATTAATAACAGAACATTCTCTGGGTACCTGAAGCAGGTGGGAGGAAGCCTCTCCCATTCATAGTTCCAATTTGTCATTCCTGAATATTTGATGTTTCTTAATAGCAGCTTGGATTCATGTCTCTTTATATGGATGGGTGCTTAGTATAAGGAAAATATGTTTAGTGTAGGCTTTTAGTATCAGATGGTGGATGGATATTGTTCAATGACAATACTGCTTTCTAAGGTAGTTGCCAAGGGTCTTCCCTACCTTCATACTGCTGAGAGAACAGGGACAGAAGGCTTCAGGACTAAGCTATTCATTACACAGACAAGCAGACTGAGACCTCACAGGCTAAGCAATTTCCCCCCAAAGTTGCTAGTTTTAGACAGAGTAAAGGCTACAGTTCACACCATCTGGGAACAGCCTAGTTTAGTTCTCTTTTCTTCATCCTGCCCATATCCTCTTGATAGTTGATATATGCCACTTTTAAAAATGATGGAGCACCATCTATGACTTTTTCTTTTCTGCTTCCTCCTCTACAGGCTGAATCCCAGTGACTTATTTAAAGAGGCCAACATGCGCCAAGCCCTCTTTCCAAAACAGGTTTAATTTGTCACTTTGAAGTGACACACTTATGCCCACAGTCTATCTGAGTTGTGACACTTGTGTGTGGCTTTAAAGGAAGGTGGCCCTGAGTGCATGCCTAACTCAGTGATTTCCTAATATGGATTTTTCTCCCATTTCTCCACCAGTTCACTGGATAATACAAAGGAAAAAAAAACTCTAATAAAACTAAATAAATTGCCATTTTACCTTTAATCTTATGAAGTAAGGATTGGAGGACCCTCCACTTGCCTTTGGTCTCTCTTCCTTGGTGAAGCAAAGGATGTCATCTGTATCTCATCTCAAATCTCCCCTTAGTTACTCAAACTGACCCCTAACTTCCTACCATAGTCTCATTACACTCTTGCTGCACTTTTCTCTGTGTGAAACTCGAACATAGAGAACCACCTGTGGAAGGGATTCTTTCCCAGAATCCCCTCCTCATGAGACATTTTCTCCACAGTTCCATATGCTGTAAACTGAGAAACTCTGGGCTCAGTTGCTCAGCAGATAAAGTGTGACACTGTCTGCTGCGAGTAGACACTCAGGCCCTTTCTCTGGGCCACAGTTCCCCCATGTTGGTAATAAAATAAAATAGCTTTCTTCTTTTGTAGATGGAAAAACAGGCAACCCAGGAGTCCGGGTCATGGTTCAGCCTTCTCTCTTTCCTCTAACTGTATTCACATCAATTTTATACCTGATGTGGAGGAGCCCTGCTCATTCTCCTTCCCTTCCTCTCTCACTCTTTTTCCCCATTATACTTACCATTCGTATTGTGTTTATGTGTTCCTGTATGAAGGCCAATGGTCACCATCAGATATCTTCCTTTAATTGCCCTACATATTTTTTAAAGACAGTCTTTTACTGAATGTTGATGCTCACCAGTATTGAAGGGACAGTGAGCCTCGAGATCCTCCTTTTACTCTTTCACCAGAGCTGGAATTACAGCTGTGTGTCACCAGGCTTGGTTGATTACAGACATGTGTCACCAGGCTTGGTTTCTTAGACTCTGTGCACTTTGGTGATGTCACCTCCACAACACTCTTTGGACTCTTGATTCTTGAATGTGCATACAGGTGCCTGCTAGGCCACTTGTTCTCATTTGAGGAACTATCTCGCCTGAGGACATATTGATGATATTCATGAACTCTTCACAGAAACTCAGCTTTGTCTGCCTCCCAGCATTTTCTATGTCTCTTATCCATATATATCAGTGCTATTGCTACTTCGTTGGCAATATGGGGCCAGGGGAAGGAGAAGATAATAGGTTGCAAAATAATTACCTGTATTGAAGTTTAGTAAATAATTGTGGATCTTCTTTTTCCCATATCTTTTTCACATTTCAAGTTAGAAATCCTAGTTGGGCCTGAGGAAGAAACGGGGCATCTCTGAGCTGGTAAACACAGGGTGCTGAGTGCAACCTAAACATTGGGATTTCAGTTGCTTGCCTGAAAGGTTTCTGGTCTCTGGATGGCTCCAGTGAAGCAGATAAAGAGCAAACCATGGGTCCTCCCCAAGGTAAGAGGCAAGTTGTTCATTCTGTGATCACTTGTAGGTTGGCATAGAGTGAGCAGCATCTCATGAAAAAAGGTATTTACAAATTATCTGCATCTATAAAAACATGGCCAACTTTGGATGTTTATTTAAAAAAAAAAAGCCAGGCAGTGGTGGCACATGCCTTTAATCCCATCACTCAGGAGGCCAGCTTGGTCTACAGAGTGAGTTCTAGGACAGCCAGGACTATATAAAGAAACTCTGTCTCAAACAATAAATAAATAAAAGAAAGAAAGTAAAGAAAAAGGAAGGAGGAACATATTGTGGAGTTGGGACAAGATACATGCTTACATATGTGTGGAGACTGAAAGGTGCCAACTTCAGGAATGCCATCCTCTCCTTTGAGACAGAGGCTCTCATTGTCTCAAAGCACACTAATTAGTCTAAACTGGCGAGCTATTGATCCCACGGGTTCTTCTGACTCTGCTTTGCCAGCACTGGAATTATAACACATATCACCTAACAATGTGGCATTTTACATCTTTCTGGGATCAAACTCAGGTCCTCATGCTTCTGAAACAAACCCTTTGTAGCCAGCTCTATCTTCCCGACCCTTCGCATTGGAATGCATATGATAGAGCATTGCTGGTCCAGAACCTCTCTTTGAAGTCCTGGTAAATCTGAAAGAGAGGACCTTCCTTGAGGCCAAAGTCGGAAAGCAAAATGGATGAGAACAAAGGCAATAGGGAGTGTTTGCTTAACCAGGTGGGTGAATGTGGTCATGGGGGCATTAGTGAATAGCAGGGAAGTAGAACAGTTCAATAAATCAATAAATATGCCATATGACATGTCCCTACCAAAACGAATAACATGATCCTGATCTTGAGTTCCCCTGGTTATACTCCTCGCATTTTTGATATGACAGTAGAAGAAGACACGCATTTTCATGAATAATAAAACAGCAGCAGTTGACTACTACAGAAAACGCAGCACTACAACTACTATCTTCAGTCCTGGGGGAGACAAAGAGGTTTAGGGGAGCCCAGCATTTCCAATGGTCTGATGGTGTTTCTGAACTGTATCGGTGCCTATGCTTATTATGCATGACCTTCTAAACTTAAACACTCAAACTTGTTTGAAAAGAAGCCAATGGCATAAAAGTCTAAAACATGCCGGGTTCATATCTAGCTAGTAGTAGATCAACCTTGAGATGCAATCCTTAATTGTCTGTGCTGTTGTTTCCATATCTATAAAGCGGAGGTGATGGAGATGGTATTGATGAGCATGACGGTGATGATGGTGGCAGTGGTGATGATGGTTCTTCTGATACTGGTGCTGGTGCTGCTGCTGCTGCTGGTGGTGCTGGTGTTAATGATGGTGATGATGTGATGGCAGTGGTTGTTATGAATATGTGATGAATGTGATGGTGGAGATGATGTTTATAATATGATAATGGTGATGGTGCTATTGATGATACCAATAACACAGAACTCAGAGATGTAAGAGGCTGCATTATATATTGCATCTTTAGGCAACCTTTGAAACATAGCAGGTGCTTAATAAATATTATTTCTTATTATCAACAAATTCAATACAAACAGGATTTTTAGTCCTCAGGCCACATCTCAAAGCAGGGGCAGGGTTACCTAAGAACCACTATGTGGGTTTGTCCTAGTGAAAATAGCTCCTGGTTCCTAATACATATTTCTTGAATATTTGATAAACTCTAAAAGTTTAAAGTTTGAGAAGTCATGAACTTGGGCGAAGGTGCCAAGCATTCTGAGGCATAAATGTGTGGGAGTTCTCTCCAGTTGGCCTTGCATAATAGATCACAAGCTACAGAGAGTTCTATATTGCTTAATTCAGAATCACAGGGAGATGAAACGCTGCTTAATTCTGAAGCAGCAACAACTCCAGACCCCTGATGCTTAAGTGAGAAGCCCAGATAACATCCCTAATTCCAACTGCAGCCGCCCTAACAGAGATAACAGCTGTCTCTGCTCAATGACACATCTATCTGTTCTTTGTTGACTAGTGTTTTGCATTTCTTTGCCCAGAACAAATGAGCTATTTTGGCTTTAATTTTGTACTTTTAACTAATTAAATTGTATATGTGAGCTAAAATATTTATATGCCCGAGATAATGAAAATAACCCATGATAAATGGAACAAATGTAGGAAAAGGAAAGTAGATTTGAGAATACCATAGTTTATTGAGCATCTGTGATTGGATTGTGTTCCCTACTATGCTTTGGGGACTATAATTCAATCTGTTGTTGGAACTGATGGGTCTCCTCTTGTGCTCTTTGTAGATGTTTAGGGAGAAGATATAAAGAATCCCTCAACTTTCTATCTCTAGTTTCTCCTCAAAACGTCATCCATTAAGTTGTGGGGTGGGAAGAGGTATTTTGCCTAGGGAAAGGAAGAACTGGTCTGGATGAGATTCTTATGTGAGTGACAGCCAGAGAATAGCGAAGAGGCTCACGGAACACCAGAGTGGAGCTCATGCATGTGAGGATGGTGCAGGGTGACTCATCATCCCTGGTTCCAGTTACACCATTAAACACTGAAAATTCAGCATCCATGAAGTACACTGGACCTGAAAATCAGAGTTGACCAACCCACAAATCAGAGTGCTTGGAGCAACTTAAGGAGCTAGTTTGCTCACTCTAGCATAGGCTTTGTGCTTGTGTCATCTGACCTTCTTAAATTTGGATTATCATGCTTTAAATGCAAAGTGTAATCTGAGACTCTTCAAGGAATGTACAAGATGAGCCCCCAAAAGACTTCACCTTAAGTGACCAACTTCAATAGTTGGCAAAGGATCAAAAGTTGGTAAGGATCCAATCCAGGCTCCTCCCACCCTGCTAATTCTAGTTCTTTGTCTTCTACAAAAGCTCCAAAGTTGGCCTATGGATCACTTGTCTTTGCATCCAGTGTCACTCTTCCCTTTTAGACAGTGACTAAACAAGGGTCTCCAAGTACCAGTGGAAACAAAAGTCAATTTGTAAACAGATATCTCAAGAAAGTTGTTTCTGGGTATGAGCTGAATGCCAGATGGAGAGCTTGCCCATTGCCTTGGGTGTTTTGCTGTGAGCTTGGCGGCTGTTGGATTTCATGAAGAAGTCTTGCAAACACATTCCCATCACTGTGGCTCCTGTCTGAGTGTCCTCTGTGGGCATCTGACAACATCATTGGCTGTCGATAAATATTTGTCAGAAAGAAGTGGGGGATTCATGAAAAGCAGTGCCTGGGCACTTACATGTGCAGGATTAAACCTTTGCCTGATATCAAACATCATTTTGATTTGTTTGTTTAATGTGCAGAGAATTTGATCTGTCCCTCATGCATGCTAGGCAAATGTTCTATTACTAACATTGGGGATGTAGATCTCCAGCCTTTAGCATTTCTAGTAGGAACTCCTGTTAGACATCATGGTCTACATTTAAATGGCAAAAGTATAGACCAAGAAGTATAGACAAACAGAAAATGTGAAGCTCTATTGTTTTCTAGTGAATTCTACTATGTTGTTAAATGGCTAGGAAGCCATTTTACCATGGAGAACAGAGAGAAACAGCTCAGAAAAATGGATAAGTCCTTCAAAGTCTCTGCTCATGGCCAGATTTCTGTATTTAAGATATGATAACTTCATTTTCTTCCCCTCCATTGGCTCCTTTACTTTAGGGGAACTGCACAAAACAAAGTAGTTACTGGACGCAGAAGCAGGTAGCCTATTGGCTACCAAATAAGGGCCAGCTCCGATAACTAAGTGACGTGTGTTACTTGTAAGTGGAAGTAAATCCCCTTTATGTTTAGGGTGCAGTGAAGGAAAGCCCACAATTAGAGGGTGGACTGGTGAGATTGAAGAGTCTCTTCAGTATCTATTGTAAGTTGAAAGAGGTCTGTGCATAAACCTCTAGGAATTTCCTCTCTTGACTATTATAGTGAATTTTTAACAGTTAATTTTAGAGGAATCATGCTGGCTGAGGTTTTGTTTGCTTTTATTGGTTCCATTAATACCTTTCTTCCCTTTCATTCAGTTATGTTCATAATAAGAGTTACCAGGAGAGTAAAGAAAAAGTTGAACTGAGACTTGCAGAGACTTGGGTATGAAAACTTTTTTTAAAACTATGCTAAGTTGTCTCTTTTTCCAGAATTGAACAAAATGGTATTCAAGATTCCTTTTTGTCTTATAGTAAAGGGGAGAGATGTATTTTCAGTTGAAGATTTTAATTTCTCCCTTTCTAATATGTCCTAAAAATGTTTTAGCTACCTTGTTGTTAGGGAAAGGGATTTGGTCAACTCTTTTGTACTAAAAATTGGTGTGCTCCACTGGGATGTATCTCAGTGTCTTTGATCAAGTACTTTCCTATAATGTATAATGTCTTAGGTTCAATTCAGCATGACTTAACCTGTGTTCTTGCACATGTGTGTAGTCTCAACACTCAGAGGGTAGAGTTAGAGGACTGTAGGTTCAAGGTCATATTTTGACACCCAGAAAGTCTGAGATCAGCTGGGCTACATGACACTCTGTTTTAAAAGAGAACACATGGGCAATCTTCCTGGACTGAAGTTGGAAGTATAGACCTTCATTCCAGCAGTAAGGGGCCAGTATCTGTGAGTTTGAAGTTACCCTGGTCTTTAGAGTAGATTCCAGTTAGCTAGAGTGATAAAGTGAGACCATGTTTCAAAATAAAATAAAATAAAATGTGTGTGCACGTGTGAGACACACACACACTCTCACACACAGAGAGAACAAGAGATAAAATTTAGAGACAGGAAGTTAAGCTTCTTAAGTTACCTGCCCTATATCCATCTCCTGAGTTAGACCCAGCCTTATGTTCTCATTTTACTTTGAAATTAAAATAATTACATCATCTTTCTTTCCTCCAAATCTTTTTTTTTTTTTTTTTTTTTTTACCATCTACTTAACTTTTTTTTTTTTTCCTCATGGTTTATTTTTTTTTATATTTAAAAATTTCCATCTCCTTCCCTCCTCCTCCCCCCTCCCTCCCCTCCTTCTCCCCTTTCTCTCCCCTCCTTCTCCCCCTTCCCTCCCCTCCCCTCCACTCATACCTCCCCTCCCTCCCTCTCAAGGCCAAGGAGCCATCAGGGTTCCCCACTCTATGCTAAGACCAAGGTCCTCCCAACTCCCCCCAGGTCCAGGAAGGTGATCGACCAAGCTGAGAAGGCTCCCACAGAGCCCGTCCATGAAGAACAATACCTCCAAATCTTCTGATGAATTCTTTTTCTTTGTTATCGTCACATACACATATGTGCATATGTGCACATAAATATGTAAATACAACCTGCTGAGTCTGTTTTGGAGTTGTTTGTATGTATGTGATTTCAGGGTTGACCACTTGGTACTGGAAAACCAAACAGGAGCTCATCTCTGAGGAAGACTACTTTTCTCTGGTTCTCAGCATTACTAAGGTGGCTGGGGACCATGGTAAGAGATTTCCCTCTTCTACATTGCATGACTATTGGTGATATTGTTATCCCATTTTTGTTTAGGGAGTTAAGCATAGTATCATGTTGTAGTATCATGACGGCGTTTTCCTGTCATTTCTAGGTGATATAGTATCACAGCTGACTTTCTGGTCCTCTGTGTATTATAATCTTTATGACACCAAGGGAAAGAAATTATTTTTTAAAAAATGTTCTCTGGATCTCATTGACAATTAATTTGCTGTCATCCCTCTGCCCAAAGCTGTGATTCTGGTGAGGTCACAGGTATCAGGGTAGGTTAGGTTCCTTAGTCATGGGAAACAGCAAGCTGCCCTGAGGTGTCTCTTTAAGGCTTAGAGAGCCTGTTCTATAGGGGCAGAGAATCACTGTCCTCCCGGGGAAGGAAAAAGGTAAGAGAAATTTTCTGGATTGTATTACACAGAATAGCAAACATATCTTATCACTCTTGGAGTATTGCAGTAGTGGATTCCCAGTGTAGCTTGTGTAGAATCTTTATTAATCATATTTGCAAAACAAACAGTAATTTTTGCTTTCTCGAATTACTTGTGAGAGTAAGTTACTGAAAGGACAAGGTGATAAGATTCTTATCACAGTGGAACATTAACCTCAGGCTCTTTCGCCATGGCTCATTTCCCCACACAGATAGGCAGAGTGTCTTCTAGAATAAAGGAATAGAGATCTCAAACTCACTTTGCTTGAGAGTCACTCTCAGTCTGTATTGTTTCTGAGAGTAATAAAATTCTTGAGCTAGAAAAGGCCATCACATGATTATTCTTGGAGGTTCTAAGGTTCTACTTGGGACTTTCCATGACCAGCTCCTCTTACAGCTCTTGAGTGTCCCTGCAATGTAAACTGTGATTCCTGACTTAGATCTGGGTGCTGGCTCGGGGTGTCATGAAGGTAAAGTGTTAACACAAAGGGAAGCTACAGAGATCTTAGAGTCCTGGTTCTTAACCTATGGGTCTCTGAAGACTATTGGAAAACACAAATATTTATATTATGATTCATAACAGAAGCAAAATTAGAGTTATGAAGTACAACAACAATCATTTTATGGTTGGGGTCACCACAACATTAAGAACTGTATTAGGGTCTTAGCATTAGGAAGACGGAGAACCACTTTCTTCGAGTATTCTATGCTGCAATATTCTTTACAATCAGAGACAAGGGTATGTCTGTCTAATACCCCTGCTATGGCAGGTGTTTGGGATGCTGCAGTAGGCAAAAATGATTCTAATAGATGTCATATGTCACATCTAGCCCTACATAGTGGAGAAAAACATAGTTCTTAGTAGATGGTAGTCTGTACAGGTGACATGTTCCCTACAGTGGAGCCACCAGGGTCAAAAGCTTAGGTGCATCAATAACCTTCCTGTTAAAGGTAAAGAATTATAAATTTGGCTAAATATTGCATGTAGTTGCTTTGGAAGTTGGGAAGATTGAGTAGATTAATACTGTCAGGTCCTCATGATGTATTATTTCATTCAAACGTCAATAATGACAATGAATTATTCATTGCAAGAGTCATATTCCTAAGCAATAGGTGTTCTGACCTTGCATATGGCTTAGGACTGTATGCTGTGTTGGGGCTCTGGGAAGTCTATAGAAGGAGAAGCAGGGAGGGGCAGTGGTCCATGGCCATTTGCTTCTGAAATGTCACATATATATCTGTTACTATGACTTCTGGTAGATACAAAGCAAGAGCTATAGCTCTGTCCTTCATTGTCCATTGCATCTCCCCAAGTGGCCATTTTTTCCAGAAGTGAGGTTTCAATAGAATTGAAAAAGAAAAAGACAGACAAAGTAACTTCTTTTCTTCTTTGCTTTCATTCCAAAATTTTATCATAAAATTTTCTAGCAGAAACCTGGGAGAGAGCTCAGTTGTACAGTGCTTGCTTATCATATGTGGAACTCAAGGTGTTAACTATCTCATGTTATATAGACTGGGTTGTGGAGTGAACACCTGTGTGTCCTCCATGATTAATATTTTATACTTTGTATTTTGTCACACTGTCTGATAGCCCTCCACCTAATATCCACCTATTATTTTGATACATGTCAAAATTAAAGACTTTAATTTTTCAGATAAATAGTTGTGCATGGCAGGACATGCCTATGATACAGGTTTCCCCTCTGTATGCTGTGAATACCATTGGTAATAAAGAAGCTGGGCTTATTGCAGCACATAATAGGGCAGGGCAGGAATTCCAGGAAGATAGATGAGAGAGTAGGTAGAGTCAAAAGAAGCCATGTAGCCACTGCAGGAGACAGACACTGGACATGGGATGGAACCTTACTGGTAGGCTACAGCCATAGAGTGATACAGTTTAATAGAAATGGGTTAATTTAAGATATAAGAGCTAGCCAATATGAGGTATGAGCTAATAGGCCAAACAGTGTTGTAATAATACAGTTTCTGTGTGATTATTTCAGGTCTGGCTGTCTGGGAACAAACAAGCAGCCTCTGACAATATGCCTATAGTCCCAGAACCCAGGAAATTGAGGCAGAAAGATCAGGAGTTCAAAGGAAGCTTTTCCTGCATTAGGAGTTCATGCTCAGTCTCAAACGCATTAAGATACTGTTTCAGAAAGAATAAGATAAAGACAAACAATTCCCCCAAAGAGATCATCTGATAATTAAGAGACAGACAAATAATTCCTGGATATCATTTCAAAGAATCTTATGAGAACGGAATTCAGTTTCTAATGGATGCTAAAGCAATCTTTAACATCATCCTTTTCCATCTGGTCTACCTTTTACAGCTTCTAAATAATTCACACTGTTCTACTCAGTCATGTATTCCCTACTTTGTCAGCTGTCAAGTTTCCAAATACCCATATCACCAAGAGCTCTTTCTGCCATTGTATATATCTTCTACCTACCTTTTAACCTGTTTGCAATATTTAGTTCTTTACAAGATATTTTTGATTCTAACATTTTTGTTTCCTGCTTATGTTGAGCTGTAATATTTTATTAAGCAAACATGAAAAATACTGGCTCTTACACTAATGACTTTGTAGTATTGTGTGTGTGTGTGTGTGTGTGTGTGTGTGTGTGTGCTTATGCTGGAGGCTAGAATGTCTCAGCTACATTTACCCTAATTTTTTTGAGTTAGGGTAGTCTATAACAGAACATAGTGATCACCCATTTGGCTAAACTGCCTGGCTAGGAAACTCCAGGAGTATTCCTGATTCTGCATCTACAGAGCTGGGATTTTGGATCTATACGATAACATTTGACTTTTACATGTGTGGTGGGAACTGAATTCCATGTTCATGCTTCTGCATCAAGCAATTTATTCACCAAATCATGTCCCCACCCCAAGCCAGAGTCACATCCTGATGATAATTTCTTCAGTATAGCTTTCTAAGACATTGACAAGCTTCTTGGAGAAGTGTGTGGTTTTACAAAAATGACCCAGCCATGAGCTATTTAGAAGATTTAGCATAGAGCCCACCAAGCCATTATCATAGACTTGCCACAGGCTATAATGCAAGAAATTAATTAGTGAAGTAATTAATCAACTGTTGTTCATAGTAAGTGTTTATATCAGTGGTTTTTAGACAGTACTATTTTTTCCTAATGTCATTACAAAGCTTTCTATTCGTCCGATGATTGAGAAATATTATTAAGGCTGATTTCTAGCATTCGTACCTGAATACACAAATGTAAACCTGCACATGCACTAACATATGAAGGTGTACATAAACATATGCACAAACATAAATCATGCACAAAATATTTTAATTTATGTTATTTATTCCTTTATTTTGGTTCTTTTAAAACCAAATCTTACTCTGTAGCACAGGTTGGCCTGGAAATGGATATGTAGTTCTGGCTGACCTTGAACAGTGGCTAAAACTCCTGACCACTGGGAATGGGATGCTGTGGTCCCATTGCATTGCTGGATAGTATTGTAGTTTGGTCATATTGCAACATTTCAGTGTGGTGTCAGCCAACTCGCCCATGTGTTACCTCTCTTGAGAAAATTTTTGTGGTGGCACATATGAACTATACTGTTTGTGGTTACTATGGAGCACATGAATCTGACCACAGTCACCCTTCTTTACAATAGATCCAGAACTTATTCCTATCTAGTTGAGGTGTTTCCTAGACTAGAAACTTCTCGCTTTTCTGGGACCCACTCACCCTGACTCCCTTATTTTTGGAAGTCAACTAAATATGTGGGTTCTTTTACATATTTAGTTATATATTAGTTGTACCCATGTATGTCCATGTCCGTGTGTGTGTGTGTGTGTGTGTGTGTGTGTGTGTGTGTGTGTGTAGGCCAAAGGACAACTCGAGAAAGTCAGTTCTCTTCCTCTATCATGTGAATCCCAGGGACCAAACTAAGGTCATCAGACTTGGTGGTAAGCAAGTCAACTTATTGTCCCCAGAAAGCCAACTTGTTAAAATTCCAGATATATTAGAATATGTTTAATTAATCTTTTTATGTCTGGATTATTCATCCTAGCCAAATGTCCTGCGGTTTAACCCATGTTGAATCATGTGGCAGAAATTAACTCATTTCAAAGGCTATATATCTTTGCATCTTACTTTATGCAATGTTTTATGTAGAAATTCATTCTTTTATGGAAACAAGGTTACTCTGTATCTTTGCTACTGTGACTAATGCTTCCCTGAATGCAGGAGGATGCAAATGTGCCTTTGACAGGGCTTCCATTCCTTTGGAGATATTTCCAGAAGGAACACTGCAGAGTCACAGATATATAGACTTTTAGTGTGGCGAGGGGCTTGAATCTGGTTTCCTTCTAGACTTTGTAGTATACATCTTGTTCACAGTGTCTAGGGGTCTTATTTAATTCCATTCTTCTCATCACTTCTCTGCCTTGAACTGTTATAACAGATGCTATGTGCCAGAATTTCTATCCTATCTTCTTGGTGGGGAAGATCTTAATTTACATTTCTTTAAATATGAGTGATGTAAGATGTATTTCATGTATCTATTGAATATATGTATAATATTTTACAAGTTTTAGAGTTATTATTAAACTTTATGTTTTAGGAGTGTTTTATTTGCATGTATGTCTGTGCATGTCTAGTGTCTGCAGAGACTAGAAGAAGACATCATATCCTCTGGAACTGAAGGGAAGGACAGTTGAGACAGTCATATGGGTGCTGGGAATGAAACCTGAGTTCTCTGAAGGAACAGTCAGTGCTTCTAAATTCTGAGGCATCTATCCAGCCACTATATATTACTTTTTAAGAAGTGTCTGTTCAGGCTATTTTTTTTACTGTATTGCTTTCTTGCTGCTGAATTTATTTCTAACATAGTCATTGTATTAACCCTTTAGATGTACAAAGTATACACAACCTTTCCCGTTTCAAGTTGTGCCTCTTCTGATTGTCTGTGTTATTTTTGTGAGTTTTACTCTATAGAAGTCTTAGAGTCTCATCCAATGTATTTTTCTATTTTTCTGTTAAGTCCCTGGCCTTTACATTTATATATATATATATATATATGTGTGTGTGTGTGTGTGTGTGTGTGTGTGTGTGTGTGTGTGTGTGTGTGTTTGGCCTTTGATTTAAATAGCCAACTTATTATTATTATTAGTAGTATTATTATTATTATAGTCTCATCCAATGTATTTTTCTATTTTTCTGTTAAGTCCCTGGCCTTTACATATATATATATATATATATGTGTGTGTGTGTGTGTGTGTGTGTGTGTGTGTGTGTGTGTGTGTGTTTTGTGTGTGTGTGTGTGTGTGTGTGTGTTTGGCCTTTGATTTAAATAGCCAACTTGTTTTAACTGACATTTGTGCATGATATAAATAAGACTCTGCTTTATTCTTACACATGTTGGATAGCTAATTTTCCTAGCACCATTTCTTTAATAGAGAGAATCTCCTTCCCTCATTGTGAGATTTCAGCCCCTTTGGAAAAATAAACCAGTTGAACTTAAGTTATATGTGTTTGTTTCTGATCTTCCTCTTCTGTCCTTGATCATTGTCTGTCTTCTCTCTGACTCCCTGTTCTTGTTTACAATTGCTTCATGACACACTTTGATGTCTGGGAGTGGGATATCTCCAATTCTGCTCATTTTGCTGAAGATGATTTTGAGCTCAGAGACTTGGTGATGTTATAAGCATTTGAACACTGTATCTCTTTATTCTCTTCATTCCCGAGGGTTGGAATTTCAATATACTTGTAGACTAAGGTGGATAGAAATGGAGTTTTAACATTATTCTTTCAATCCACAAACATCAATATCTTTCCTTTTGCTTGTATTTTCTACTTTTTCACTTGTTTAGGGTTTTAGGATAAAGTCTTTCATCTTTCACCTTCTCAGTCAAAATTCACCCGAAATACCTCATATGTGTTGCTTTTATGAGTACTATTGTTCTCTCTCTCTCTCTCTCTCTCTCTCTCTCTCTCTCTCTCTGTTTTTTAAGACAAGGTTTCCCTGTGTAACAGCCCTGGCTGTCCTAGAACTCACTTTGTAAACCAGACTGGCCTCGAACTCACAGAGATCTGCCTGCCTTTGCTTGAGTACTAGGGTTAAGGGCATGTGCCATCACTATCACCCAGCAACCATTGTTCTCTTAATTTCTCTCTCAGATTCTTTTTTATTAAAGAAAAAATGTTTTTGATTTTTACATGCTGATTTACAATATGCCACAACTTGACTGAACTTGTCTATTCTAACTTGTTTTGGTAGACTCTTAGAAATACTCATGCAGGTATGTATGTGTCCATATACTGTGTATTTATGTATACATCTATGTTTATATGAGTATGTATGTACATATGTATGTATGTACAACATCATTTGCATACCTGGATAATTTTGTCTCTTCCCTTCGTACTCACATACATTCTCTTCTTTTCACTGCATATTTGCTCTGACCAGGATTTTTACTTCTTTGAAATATAGAATGAGAACCTAGCTTATAACAAAGAGAACCTAGAAAGAGAAAAGTGTCTCAAAATACATCTTTATACATCTTTTCTTTTCAAAATAATATTTAACTTAGTAAATAGTGACCGGAGTAAATGAGATCAACCATGTATGCCGAGCACCCTTCAAGGCTAATCTTCAATAAAATGACCTGTGCATGTTGATCATCTTTCATAGCTACTATTTCAACAAAATGCTTCTTAAGGGGTCAAGACATGGGTCCTCAAATTTATCACATTGTAAGTACTTTAATATATGTTTTTCATAGCCTATATGTTCTTAGCTTTGTTGAAGTCACCATTGGCTTCAAGCAGCTGGTTCTATTTATGTCAGATTCTTTTAGAATCACCTTTTGACTCTTTTTTAAGTCCTTCTTGTAATTATCATTTCATCCTGGATTCCCATATGATTGTGAATGATTTTCTAGAGAATTTGTTTAACTTTCCTTGTTGCTTAAAGGATTCATTTCCTAAAGATTATAGAAGTGTGGTTCCTTTTCAAAAGTGAATCAGCTCTACCCTAGTGAACTCACCCCTACTTCCCATAAAGACAGCTCTCACATGAAAAAGAGCTTCATTGTTTACTCAGACTCTTAACAGAATTTGTGCATATGCTCAATAAACATTGCCTGGAGTGGAATGGTGTGTGTGTGTGTGTGTGTGTGTGTGTGTGTGTGTGTACATATGTGTGTGCAAATGTCTTAACTCTGTGTATGTTTTTCCAGAACATTCAATATTGAACATTGTTGTTATAGAACATCATTCACCCTGGACAAGTGAAAGCTAAGTGTGTTACTTCTGTAGGAAACAGACTCAGAGAAACTCAAAACAAGAGGCAGTAAGAGAAAGAGATGAATGAACTCTGGTCTATCCCACTTCCAAATCCATCCTCTTCCCATCCTTCACTCCAGCAAGCAAAGTTTAACAAGTTTCTGTATACTTGAGATTCTATTCTATCATCTTTAAACCCATAAACCAGAAGTGGCATATGTCTTGGTAGAGAATGGCAACCTCATCAGAAGCCCTTAGGAACACAGCCAAAAGCCCAGAGAAATCTGAGAAGTTTAGATGGGATTTGTAGAGCTGTAGAAACGGAGTTTTACATTGTCTCTGAATTGGTCATTCCCAGCGACAGAGTCATTGATGAGATGGGGCAATCACAGAAAGCAGTGGCTTTTAAAAAACACTTTAGCTGCCAAAAATCTCATTCCAACTCTCTGGAAGAGTGCTGTTGTACCAAGTGTAATTCACCAGCCCAGTGCCTTTTTGGAAGTTGTGAAATTGGAGAGAGTTGCTTTTGTCCAAATGAATAAATACCACCAAGATGAGCTGACTGGCTTGTCTTGACTTGAGTTTGATTTGTTCAGACACCCAGAGTTTTGTCTTTTGCTGTTCTCTGAGAAAATCCCTTCTCCTCTCCTCTCCTCTCCTCTCCTCTCCTCTCCTCTCCTCTCCTCTCCTCTCCTCTCCTCTCCTCTCCTCTCCCCTCCTCTCCCCTCCTCTCTGGTCTTCTCCCTTTGTCTCCTTTCCTCTGCCATCCCTCCCCTCCCCCTCCTCCTCCACTTTCCCTTGTCCATTCTTCTCCTACACCTCCTCCTGCTTTCTCTTCTCTTCTCTTTTCTTTTCTTCTCTTCTCTTCTCTTTTCTTCCTTCCTTCTCTTCTCTTCACATATCATCTCTTCTCTCTTCTTCACCTTTTTTCCAGGCTCCTTTCTTCTCTCTTTTCTTTTCTTCTCCTATTCTGCTCCTCTTCCTCTCCCTCTCTGTTATTCATCTCTTCTCACATGTTCTTTCTTCTTCCCTCTCCTTCTCTCCCTTTCTTTTTATTTCTGTGTATTATTGAAAGTATATCAACTGTGAGTCAGTCCCAGAGATAAATAGATTGCTAAACATTTCTTCTCAGCAAGTATGATCAGTATGGTTACCCACCAAAAACATGTAGTTAGAGACTATGATCATGCTGATTGCCTTATGTACTCTTGGGTTATTTTGTTTATCTATCTAGACTAGAGCCACCCAGTTCTCTTTTTCCCTCTTTGAGAAATTATCTTTTTACCACACTCTGTGATCTAAATGGGCCTGTCAGTGCAGATGCCCAAAAGGTGAAAAAATCCCCCGAGGGCCATGCAGGCAATTGGGGACCCATTCGCTTCCTTGGCTGTGTTAGAACTAGACACAGATATATCACCTAAGCTGTGCCCACCACTCATTCTCCCTTGGGCTTTAGCTCTTTAAAACAATGACTC
This sequence comes from Arvicola amphibius, assembly GCF_903992535.2. Classification (NCBI taxonomy): domain Eukaryota; kingdom Metazoa; phylum Chordata; class Mammalia; order Rodentia; family Cricetidae; genus Arvicola; species Arvicola amphibius. The sequence continues at coordinate 94,919,508 of NC_052050.1, forward strand.
AAGAAATGACACAGCCCTGGTATTTAGCTCCTTGTTTTCCGATGCATTTTTATGGGTCTTGATTTTGTGTGTGGCTCCCTAGCCCCTTATAAATCCTCTGCTTAAGAAATGAGTTAGTCTGCTGCTTTCAGCCATACAACTACCATGTAATTTACTAAATACCATTCCAAATAGAATTAGACAGTTTCTGTGCATTGGATTCCTTTACTAGAAACAAGAAGTAAGTGACACCAGGGTTTAGGGAAGAACTGTGGAGACCCACTTTGGAAGAACCAGTGTGAGGTGGAGAAAGAACTATGGAGAGCCACCTTGGAAGAACCAATGTGAGGTGGAGGACTGGCATGTCACTAAATTGAGCAAAATCAAGCAAAAGAAAATATTAGAATTGTCCATCCTCATCCAGGTAAAACTGTACAAAGCAATACTGTGTGCTAATGAAGAATGCTAGATGAAAGGACACTTCTTTTGGCCCTGAAGATATGCTTCAGGGGTTAAGAGCCCTTACTGCTCAGCCAGAGTACCCATGTTTGATTCCCAGAACCCATTTCAGATGGATGCCAGCCTGAAATTTCATCTACAGTGGAACTGACATACACACACACACACACACACACACACACACACACACACACACACACACACACCGCTATATGAATGAATCTAAAAAAATTCTCAAAGAACACTTTGTTTACATGGCTTAGTTTAGCAAGCTGTCATTCAGTGTTTTAGTGTGTCACGCAATATTTTTTGTTTTCCACAAATATCCCAGAATTCCTGCTTCTTCAGCCTTAGAGATAGTAGTGTTAAAGAAATTAGGAAGCTAGTTCTCCCATGGGGCCGAGTGTGGCAGGGTGTTTCCAAGCTTAGGAACCTTGTTGCTCAGATTTCTGACTCTGGGTAAATGTTAAAGTGAGCGTCTCTACTGATCTTCCTGTGCTCAAAACTGTTCTCATCTTCAAGATGGCCGTCATGCTCTCTTTACACATATGGGACAATGAAAGTGTCTTGATCAGTGTTCATGGGGACATGCCAGACTCATCAGTCTCCCTGTGAAGGAGAAGTTTACTGCCAAAGGGCCTTTTCCATGTATTAGTGACTTTTCAGCGGCAAGCCCTGTAGTGGGGATTATTTGTCCTCTTGTTAGAAGTGTGTGAGTGTGAAGGCCTTCATGCGTCCTTTCTGGAGGCAGTGATGGCGAGTGTTTGTCATCTTTAAACAGATTCTCAATAAGGGACTGTCTAGATTAGGTTGGCTAGAGACATGTCTATTGGTTAGGGTCTTCATGAAAACCCAGTCTAAAACAGGCTGCACCATTCCTTGGTTGAGACCATGGTTTGTATAAGCAAATGTTTTCTCTTCAACTAAGCTGGTGTGTTTAGCCAACCTAACTTTAGAAACAGAATATAGAAAACAAAGTGAAGGTTTGTAAGACAAAGTTTTGGTTCAATTTTGATGCCTAGATGTGGTATCACCATTTTAGGAGCAAATACAGCCCAGTCCATCCTGAGTTTTGGATCTGGCCACTCCTTTGTGCAAATAGTTGTCCTTGTTATCCTTGTGTCCCCTATTTAGCCACGTGTACTTACAGAAGTGATGTTTGCCTTGATGCGACACCTAAATGTGAGTGAAGGTCTGTCGATGTGCACCCCCAATCTTTTCTCTAGTGGCTTCTTCCTTGCTAAGACTGCAAGTATCTACCACCATCCCCACCGTCATGTCCAATTTATCTGGTGCTGGAATGTCAAAGCCAGGGTCTCATGCATGTTAAACAGTCACTTTACCAACTGAGCCATGCCTCCAGGCACTCAGGAGATATGTAAAACTTGCCTCATGTGCATCCTTAGTCTGTGAATCAACCATCTCCTTGTCCATGCTCCAGTGGACACCCATGTGTGACTTGGGGACACTTTCACTACCTACCTCCTAGGCATGAGGTATATATGCCTGCAAAGTCATATGAATGTGTAGGGGCAGGGATGGCTGAATTCTGGGCACTGGCTAGCCATCTAGTCTAGCTGAAATGGCAATCTGGAGGCTGCGTAAGTCACTGTTGAAAAATAGATAAGGTAGTTCCTGATTGAAGATGTCCAAAGCTGACCTCTACCTTCCACACAGGCCTGCAGAGGCAAGCACACCCACTCAGGTATAGATGTGCAAATATACACATACTCCACACAATACAAGCATAAACATTTAAAATAGCACAAGAGGGTGTTGGTGCTCCTCTCCTAGACACCTCCTCCCCAACTTCCACTTCATTGCCCTCCCCCAGAGGCGAATGCAAGCTGATGATGGTGTCAGTGGCTCCATGTGTTCTCCCAGTATTGGCTGCCTTGGTGTTGTTGTTGTTGTTGTACTTTTAAATAAGCTCCCCATGTGGGCTATTAAATAAAGTAGGGACAAATGAGAGAAATTATACATCTGGTTTTCACTCCAGGACAAGTTGTTATGTTTGTTTGAATCTAATTTCCCTTTGTGCGGATCACTGAACCGAACCTCAGATACTGTCAGTGCCAAGATGAGAGCATTAGCAGTGGATTCTAGATAATAAATTTGCTGGGTAACTTTGGGAAGGGAATGTGACCAGTCTGGGCCACTGCCTCCCTTGACTTATATACCAAGGGCATTCGACTGAACTAAGGAAACAATGATGAAGGCCCTTTCTAAAGCACCAATCAACGCTTAATGCCTTGGGCATGCCCAACAGTTTGGATTCACTAACTAGGAAAGGGGCATTTTGATGGAGAATGTGACCTAGTGTCTTAGGAAGGTAGTGAAGAAATTCAAATTTGGAAGTAATACAAGGAATTCACCAACACACATACGGGGGAGTGGGGGGAGGGAGGCAGGGAGGGAGGGAGGGAGAGAGAGGGAGATTCTCAGACTGACTTTGAGCCACCTGTGCGGGGGTGGGGGAGCTTCAATGAAGGAGATTCAAGAAAAACTGGGTGAGAGAAAGTAAAAGTGGTTCGAGTTTGGACATAGGGAAGAAATCATACCGTAAGCCTGAGGAGGAATCCACTGGTCAAAACTATTTTTAAAAATCCTAAGAATGATCTGGTGACCTCTACTGGAGCCGGAGAACACATCTGGGAGCTGAACTGTGTTTCTCCCGATGACAGGTATCAAAAGTGCCTCCAAAGCGCACATAAGTGTCCTCTGTAGCCTGGAAAGGAGATAGTTGAGTCACAGAATCGGGACACATATGAGACATTTTAAAGACCTTTCAGAGTGCCTGAGGGAGTGGCTCAGATGGTAAAGTGATTGTCTCCCAAGCACAAGCCGCGGGTTTGAAGCCCAGCACTAGATAAGCGGAGCATGGTGGTGCCTACCTGCATCTCAGGACTCAGGAGGATGTTAGAGACCAGACGGGTTCTCAAGTCAACAGACCTGTGCTCACCTTTAGGTGTCTCATCAAGGCACACCTCACTTGAGCAAGCACACATGACTAAACAGGGGATGTCAGTAAAATGCTTTCTGTAAAAGCATGAAATCTTGAGTTTGCTCTTGATAACTCAACAAAAAAGAAGTAAGGCGTGATGACAGGAACTTTAAACCCAGTGCTCCATGGAGAAGGAGAGCCTGTGGATCCTTAGGGCTTGCTGACCAGCTAGTCTACCCTACTTGGCATGTTTCAGAACAGGGAGAAATCCTGCCTCCAAACGTAGATGGTTGCTGAGGAACATCAGCAAAGTTTCATTGTTTTCTGGTCTACACATGCACCTGTACACACATACATACACATCCAAAATACAAATGCCTGCACACATAGGCGCACAACACTCAAGCCCCACCTTTCCTCCAGAGAGCATAGGCATCCAGTCCCTCAGTTTCCTCTGGTCCTGAGCAAATTCTCTCCCATTGTGTGCGAGCAGCCCACATTCTGATTCTAATCTTCTCATAGCATGCTATTAACAATTGAGAAAATCCAGTTCTTAACCAATGTATCAAAGCTGGATCTGTTCCAATATGCACAAAAATAAGAATAGTGTCTTTCTCCTGGTGCCAGGAACAGTGTTGAGTGTCTATAAGTAAAAGACCCATAGATCTTTGCATCTTGTGGTGTCTTTTGATTTAGCTGTAATTTTATGTTTATTATAAATTGTGAATTATTTCCCTAAGTTTAGGTTCTTCTAAATAAGCTTATACTGTGCATAATTTTTGTAAATTATAGTCACTTAGATGTATTAGCTATAGCTATTAATGGATTTTACTGTCATATTGCTGATAGTACTTGCAGCATGTGAGACTTAGGGTTGTAACAATAGCAGTGTTGAGAGATAATTTAATTCTATCTATTTATTTATTCAGTGTGTGTGTATGTATGTGTACATGTGTGCATGCATGTGTGCATGCATGTAGGTGTGTATGTGCATGTGCATATGTGGGTGTGTATGTGTGTGTGTTTGAAGGTACCTATATGTGAATGTGTGCATGAAGACCAGAAGACAACTTCAGACACGGTTCTTCATGTAGTATTCATCTTGTTTTCTGAGATAGGGTTTCTCACTTAACTTGGAACTTACCAAGTAGTTTAAGTTGAAATCAGTGAGTCCAGGTATTTGCTTGTGTCTGCTTTCCTATTATTGGGCCTACCACTAAGATATCCTGTCTATCATACCATAATCAATATTTACATATCAGTGAACTGGATTTCAATTCCAGGTGGTTCTGACATCAAAACCATAATCTTGGCCACCTGGAAGAAAGCTTTGACATGATAGAATGTGGACCAAGAATCATTTCTGTGGGAAGGACTATATTATGTCAAAGTATTAGGTTATTAGATGCATGTTCTTGGAACTTTATTCTGGGCATCAAACACAATGTAATATATTCTTGACTGACCTCTTCTGCCAGGGATTCAGACAACCTTAGGCCAAACACTTTTTCATCAATGAGGATGCTTAGTTGTCTTTTATAGATTGCACCTGCCTTAGGCTCTCCTAGTGGTGAGAATTCAATTTTTCATAAGTTTTATGGGAGGTTTATATACAGTAAGCCTTTGTCTAGTGGAGAGGATTTTTTAAGTTTACTTCTGACAAGAATCCTATTATTGACCCTAACTCTAGTTTCCATGAGTAGCTTTCTACTATGATTCATGGCAGACATAGGAGCTAAGTCTCCTGGGAAGGCTCACCATAGACTCTCTTCCTTCCCCATTTTCCCAGTATCCTATAGTGTTTCTCTATCATGCTGTGGAATTCGATGACCTGGCTGGGCTGTCCTTAAGCTAGTTGATCTTGTGATGGTTGATGCACTTCGTGCCCACTTCTTATCACCAGACGGGAGTGAAATAATCTTAGAAGCCATGGTGTAGTGCTGTAATCTTTCACATGCTTCCCCTCCCTTCTACAACGTATGCTCTTTGTCTGCATCCTCTTCAAAGATGAGTTATCTTTTGTGGTTCCAGGGTTGCCATCATGGTCAAATGACTTAGTTGACCAATGGAACATGAATAGACATGGTGCTTGCCTAGGCTGTTGATGCTCAGTACCTCCCCATAAGCTTGTGCCTTCACCATCCAAGTGATGACCTATAAAGGGCACAGGTTACAGGCAGTGACATGAGGATCTGATCAGTACTTATCCCACCATGAGATGCTAAGGCAGTCTAGATCAGTTGAACAGATTCAGAAGTGGCAAAGGAGTGGAGAGGCACTTCTTACTAAATTTCACCGGTAGGTAGAAATTTAGCTAACACAAGGTCTAGTAATTTTGAATCCTAGCTACGTGTATTTTCTTTATTTCTTCCCTCCCTCCCTCTCTTCTTCCTTTCTTCCTTCCTTCCTTCCTTTTTTCCTTCCTTCCTTCCTTTCTTTTTTCTTTCCTTCCTTCCCCAATCTCTGTCCCTCTCTGTCTTTGTCTCTCTCACCCCTCTCTCTCTTTGAGAAAGAAACTTGTGGAACCTAAGATATTTTCAAAATTGCTATTTAGCCAAGGGTGACCTCAGACCACCTAGTCTTTCCCCTCCCAAGTGTCAGGATCACTGGCCTGTGTCATGCTACCTGGCTTTGCAGTTCTAGCATCAACCCATGGCTTTATGCGTTCTAGGAAAGCAATCCACAAACTCTGGCTACAATTTCTTTTCTGATATTAAAGGACACTATCATTTTACCTCCACTGTGACACATATAGCTTAGCACCCATGACATATGGATGTTTTGCTCTTTCTCATCTTGTTCCTCTAGTAAAGTATTTGAGAGTTTTAGTTTACCTCTGGAGAACTTGGCTTCAGTCAAGGTATTTATCCTGTGTTGGCCTGAAGCTTCTCTAGGACACAAGGTGAACCTGCCCTTTTAGCCTGGCTGCTTATTTCTTTACATCTTCTTCATGACCTTAATTATTTTAGGCATGGTCATATCAGGTGGCCCAAGTTAGTCCAGTGGAAGGGAATCTTAGAAACTGACAAGCAATTACTGATGAAAATGACCTATTTCTTCTGGAGATGTCTGTGGTTTCTTAGTTCCACCTCTCCATTGTAGCTAAAGAATACAGTGAATAGAGCTACCATTGAGGCAGAGACACGAAGAGAATGGAGACAGACTTCCAACAGCACTGAATAACTTGAGGCAACTGTACTCCAAAGTGGGATGCTGTTGGGTTTTGAATAAGAATGCCCACCATGGGCAGATATATTTGAGTGCAATCACAAGGGAGTGGAAGTAAAGGATGATTAGGATTAGGAGGAATGGCCTTATTGGAGGAAGTGTTTCTCACTGGGGTTAGGCATTGAGGGTTCAAAAGTCTACATAAGGCCCAGTGTCGCTCTCTTTGTTTGCTGATCAGGATGTAGTTCTCAGTTACTTTGTCAGCATGACGTCTTCTGGCCACCAAGTACTTTGCCACAGTGAAAAAGGACTAAGCCTGTGAAACTGTATGCACAGAAGTGCTGGGATTGGTATTTTCTCTCATGTGTTTCATTATCAAGTAATCTGTTGACTACCCCATGGGAAGAGAGATTTGCTACTACTGTGAGTCTTCATTTGAGATGTGTTTTAGATCTGTTTATAGACATCTAGCAGATATGAAGGAAGTTAGAGGTTTGACTTAAGGAGGCTAATGAATGAAAATAGATATATAGGCTTGAGTTATTCCAAGGAAGTTATAGAAGAGGTCACCAATGTTGTACCACAGTATTTTGTTGGTTTTCCTAGTTTTTCCTTTTCTTGCTGTTGGTAAATACCCTGACTAAAAGCAACTTACCAGAAAAGAGCCCATTTTAGCACACAATTCTACATTACATTCCAACATTATAGGGACATCAAGGCAGCAGGGACTTGAACCAGTTTGTCTTATCATAGTCAAGAGCAGTGAGAGAAGGAATGCATGCATGCTTCCTTGTACTTGGCCTCCTATCTATCCTAAGGCAGTTTAGGGTAAATCCAAGGGATGGTGCTGCCCAGAGCGCGCCCATCTTCACCTTCAATGAGCATCATATAGACCATCCCTCCATTATTTCCAACATGATCTAGACATTCCATTAATTGTTTCTTCCCAGCTGAATTCCATCTGTGTCAAACTGATAATCAGAATCAAACCCAACCGGCACATTGCTTATCCTTTGCCATCCTAAACATCTTTACCATGCACAATGATACTTGAAACTCTTAAGCATCTGTTAAGGGTTACACACACTGAGCCATAAGGGGGTTGCACTGATAATTAGGTCTTGCTTTGTTCTTTTCTCTATTATTTATGTGTTTATTTTTTGGTTGTTTTATTTTAGAGACAAGGACTGATGTAGCCCCGACTAGTCTTGAATTTGTTATGTAGCCTAAGATAGAATTCAACTCCAGATCCTCCTGGCTCCTTCTTTCAGAGGCATGTACTAACATCCCTGATATTTATGGTATTTGATTCTTAAAGTAGCCCTTCACAGTTAGGCCTACAGGGATAGAAAGAAATATTGGGGTTTGCCACCTGGATCTTCTGCCTGGGCTGATGATGACTTTTCTAGTAGTTGCCCTTGAACTTGACTAGCAATTCCCTCATATGCTGAGCCCTGCGGCTCTTTCAGAATATCTCCCAAAGTCTAAGTATGATCATAGGCTTCTATATGCTCTCTTCTCATGAACAGAATGTGATACTGGACCTAATTTGTTCCAGAATTTTATAACTGTGGTTGTCTTTTATTTGTTGTTTAGTTGATTTAATTAATAAATACATTAAAGTGAATTTTACATAATATGAAGTTAACCATTTTCATAAATTTCAGTGTTATATAGTAGAGTTATGGTATTCAGAGCCCACAATCTTTATCTAGCCCCCAGTTGTTTTCATCTCCCAAATTTTCACTTAGGGAGGTGCTCTACATTTCTCCTTCTTTCCCATCTCTGGCAACACCTAATCTATTTTATCAGTCTCTGTGATTTGTCTAGTGTAGGTGTAATTGTTTAGCACAGTGACTTCCAGATTCTTTATGTTCCATGTGTCATGTTCAATGTGTCATTACTACATTGACCTTTTAGGCAGAGAAATATTTCATTTTATGGCTATACCACATGTTCTCATCCATTTATCTACTGATGGATGTTTGAGTTATTCCCATTTGCTGGCTGCTGTGAGTAGCGTTGTACGGTTCTATGAGCTTCTTTGCAGGTTTACTTGTTTGGGTCCATGTTTTCAGTTCTTGCACACACATAATAATGGGATCCTTGCTTCAGATATCCCATTCTGCTGAAGCCTTTAGGGAAACACTTGTCTGTTTTTGCAGCCATGTTGTCTCGTTTGAGTGTTATTACAGAGAATTATAGTTAGCTTCTACATCTTCTGCCATATCTTCTCCATGGTAAAATAGGAACATATGGATGTATGGAGCTTAAGAAATGGTCATCAGGGTAAGGGCAGTACCAGATAAATAACTATGTGATCTGGGATTTCTTCTTTGTTTTTCAACCACTACTAGAATTAGTCTGAGAAAAATAGACATGGAAAGGACACTCCCATCAGGCACAGTGTCTGGTCAGTGGTGAGCGAAAAAGAGTGTATGGTTGGGTAACAGTCAGAGTGAAGTGTTGGGCGATGGCTCTCCCCGAGCACCCATGCTCAGCGATCTCACCTTCTGACTTCCACATCCCAACACCGTTATTTTTGTTTCGTGCACATTACTCTCTGCCTGCTGATTCTCAGACACTCCTGGCCTGTTCCTGTCACTTGTAGGAATCTGGCTGCCTGGAAAGCAGCCATCAGGCCTTTTAAAAACCACTGCAAATGTTCATTGCTAAGTTGTACTTGGAGGAACTTTCAGAGAAAGGGTTATAAATAAGAGGCTCACATCAATCTGGTCTTCGCAACAGGACTGCAATTCCATGCCGTGGTTGCAGATAAAACATGTCTTGCCGTGCACAGTGAGCTCTTTGCCTCGCTTGCATTCTATTTCCCATCACAGTCTAAGTTATGGCAGATGAAGCTGCTCATAAGGTGAGGGCTTAGGCAACTCCATGGTAATCCAGTCACACATGGGTGTGTTTTTGAAGGTCCAACTTTTGCTATCTTTGATACACTAGAGAGCAGACAAGTGTTGCAGAGATCTCAAGGAAGGGTTGAATATTGTTTGATTCTCCAACTTTGTTCAGCTTTGGGGACCAATGGCTGAATCAGAATGCTTTATGGCTTATAATGTCTGATAGAAAAAGTCATGTGAAGATCATATATTGAAAGGGCTGAGGAGGTGGACAGGTCCTCACTAAGCATGAGGACCTGAATTCAGATCCCCAGCCCCCATAAAAATTACTGAGTATAGAACATGTGTTTGCAGTCCTGGTGCTGAGGCAATGGAAAAGATGTATCCCTGTGACTGATGCTCAGCAAATCAGTGAGCTCAGGATTTATTGAGGGACCCAGTTTCCAAAAATGTGTTAGATGAGCATAAGGTACTCAATGTTGACCTTCAATTTCTCTCTCTCTCTCTCTCTCTCTCTCTCTCTCTCTCTCTCTCTCTCTCTCTCTCTCTCTCTCTCTCTTTCACACACACACACACACACACACCCACAGAGACACACACACAGAGACACACACACACACACCGACTAACACATACAGAGGGTGTGTTAATGTCAGTTTGGATGAGCCATGTGACTGCATCTCTGGGTGACTCTGAAAGTCACTGGAATTCGGAGACAGCAAGGGTGGTCCTCACCAGTCACTCAAAATGCAGATCCTTTGTTAGAATTTTGGGTCGTGTTCTAATTTATTGTGCGTAGTCCATATGAATCCAACCCTGTAGCTTCTCTTTCATACATGGAGCCTCAGAAGGGCGTGGTTGTTTGATGAAGCCTTTGGCTGGTAGAAGACAGGACAAAGCCTTCAGCATTGGCATGCTCAGAGCCCTGGGTACTTTCTTAACCACTTGACGCTTTTATCTGCTGAGGAATCTCACCACCCCTCATAATTATTTTTATTTAAAAAATAATTAGGTTTTCATATGTTGAGTACATTTTCATTATCATTTAAAAAGCCTATAAACTGTGAATTCATCACCGACTATCTTCACAGCAATTTTTCTTACATTTATAGTTTGTTTTCTCTTCCTTTAAAAAGTCAAAAATAAATTTAAAAATCTTTTCTTTGAAGTGGACTTTTAAAGGTTGCAAGTTTTGTGGTAGTATTTCAAAAATAGTATATGTAGATCTTTAAGAACTATTAACAATTCAAAAGTCACAGAGTTAAAAGTCGCATTGTTTCCTCCTCCCCACCCTCTTTGGATCAATTGCTTTCAACATGATTGTGACAAAATGCCTGATAGAAACAACTGGGGTTTGTTTACTGCAGTTCCAGGGGCTTGTTCTTTGGTCATTTTGAGTCACATATTTGGCTGAACATCATGGTGGCTGGAGTGTGCCCTGTAGGTTGGCCTTCACTTCCAAGAGTCCAGAGTCAGATAGAATGAGCTACTGAAGTTCTGCCTTTCCCCTCCCTCTGCTTCACTGCTCCAAGCCCACAGCCCAGGGAGTGGTGTTTCTCACAACCAAGTACACTCTGCCCCTAGTTAATACCCTCAGGATAGCTCACATGCCCAGAGGTGTGTCCCAGTAGTTAATACCCTCAGAACAGCTCACACACGCGCCCAGAGGTGTGTCCCAGTAGTTAATACCCGCAGGACAGATGCTCACACACGTGCCCAGAGGTGGGTCCCACTAGTTAATACCCGCAGGACAGATGCTCACACACGTGCCCAGAGGTGTGTCCCACTAGTTAATACCCGCAGGACAGATGCTCACACACGCGCCCAGAGGTGTGTCCCACTAGTTAATACCCGCAGGACAGATGCTCACACACGTGCCCAGAGGTGGGTCCCACTAGTTAATACCCACAGGACAGCTGCTCACACATGTGCCCAGAGGTGGCTCCCACTAGTTAATACCCGCAGGACAGATGCTCACACACATGCCCAGAGGTGTGTCCCACTAGTTAATACCCACAGGACAGAATCACCACATTTGTGAAAGGTATTTCAAGACGTTTAAAAATACACATTTCAAATTGAAGACTTAATGGAAAAGTCACAGATTATTGAGCACGTGTCAGGGGGTGACATGGGAAAGAAACAAAATTTAATTATAGAAAAGGAACCAAGTGCTTAGATAGAGCGGGCAAGTGAAGGATCCAAATTGAACTCTATTATCTATTTCTGAGCAGTCTGTTTGGATTTGGGAGGCCTAAATACCAACGCAGACAAAGCATCCTTCACTTCTGCATGCTTTTCCTATTAGGGTTGCAGCTTTGTTTCCCAGAGAGTGAGCATTTCTCCTCAGCAACATCCACAGAGCATGTGTCCTGGATCAATAACACAAAGAAGAATATCAGCGTGAGCTGAGGAGTTGGGGAAGGAGGTGTGGTCAGTGCCGGCAGCAAATGTTTTGGGATTCAGCATCACTCAGTTAGCAAAGACAGGGAAAGAAATGCGGTGCTCGATGCCAGGTAGACACCATGATCCTGAGCCTAGAAGTGGGGTACTACTATTTCTTGGGAGCTTCCTGATGGAGTTGGGGGTGGGGGCTTAGAGAAAGTTTGGTAACATTGAATTCAAATCCTGGTTATGGTGCTTGCTGCCAAATTTGAACACATACACACACACACCACACACACACACACAGAGAGAGAGAGAGAGAAAAAGAGAGAGAGAGAGAGAGAGAGAGGAGAGAGAGAGAGAGATGAGAGAGAGAGAGATGAGAGGAGAGAGGAGAGAATTAAGTTAGCAAGTAAATTAGTAAATAGACATCATTTCCTGGCTGTGCAGTAAGGTGTGGACCTTGTAAGATCTGAGTGTCCATATTGGTAAGAAAGCTTCACCTTCCATATATTTGGGGTAGGAAGAATGCTGAGTGCATGGCTGGACTGCTGCCCATCTGTGACTGATTGCAACCTGGCCACATCCACTACCACCTCCTCATTTCCTTCTTCTCATTGGGAACTTGGAAGCCATGACTCAGCCAGAGCTCATAACAGAGTCTGGAACTTGAGCTACCATCTAGTCCGAGCTCAGGAACTGCTGAACACAGGTTGAGCACCGAGAATCTGGAAGACAAAGAGCACAGGAGTCCCAGCACCTGAAACCTTTCTTTGTTGTTACTGCTCTCAATTTCAGTCAATTTCAGTACTGAGCAGGGGCAGGGGGAGAGGGGAGGCAGGATTTGAACCTAAGACCTCATGCTTGTGAGGCAAGTATCTTATCACTGAGCGCCACGGTCCTGGAAATCTTTTGAGATTCAACATGGCAAAAATGGAAGATTCCAAACCTGACTTCTTATGAGGGATCCTACCAAACATGGAGTGCAATGAAAACACCAAATAGAGTGATCTCCAATTTATGTGTATAAAGATTATGGAAGACATTCACACACACACACACACACACACACACACACACAAACACACATCAAAGTATGCATTCATGTGGGTGAACTTTGTGTTTAGATACAAGTTCCTACTCTAAGATATATATCTACATGCTCGTATATACACAGAGTAAACAATAAGAAATTTAGACTATTCCCAGGAATTCAAAGGAGAGAATCTCAGCTTGCGTTATTACCATCAGAATGACTCCTGTGGGGTACTGAGAGGTTTAACAGAGAAACAATAATCCAAAGCTTCACCCGGAATGTACTGTGCAGCCCCATGAAGAGCAATGGCGGCTCCCCGCCTGCTCTCTCTCACTGATCTCTTTTCATGCCTATCTACTTTTATGCTTTATTTCTCTCTATTTAATCTTCTCCCTCTCTTTGCTACAATCCTCAGAGCTCAGGAGAGAGAGAACTAACCCTAACACAACGCGATTTATTTTTCCCACACTCGTTTCTGTTTTAATAATTATCATATTGACTCTGAATTTATTACAGTACAAGAATGACTTTATATGGAATCTCATGAATTTAAACATTAATGTAAGATAAATTAGTTTTAAATTGAATTCCTCGAATGCAATTGAATGTGTTTCCGTACGATGAATAAGGAATTTTCCAAATAAAATCTAAATCTCTGATGTTTCATTTTGGAAGCTGGTGGAAGAAATATGTGGGGATATTTGATAAGGTTAAAATATGATTACGTTGCAATAGATTAGTCATGCTATAAACTATTTTTTTAAGCCGGAGAGAAGGCATTGGGACAGAATTTAGTAGACAAAACAAGATTTCTATGTATATCTTTATTAAGTCTCCTCATTACTTCCAACTAAACATAAGCTATTTGTACAATATTTTTCTAAAAAGGCCTGTGTTCTTTAATTTTTAGGAATTAAATTCCCTTGTTATTGTTGTTGGTGGTGGTGGTGATGTGTGTGTGCATGTGTGTGCATGTGTGCGCATTTGCAGATACACCAGTGTGTGCATTTTCCTGTGAAAGCCAGGGAACAACTTCAGTTGTTAGTTTTTAGTATATGATTCATATCATTTGGAGGGGTAATTTTTGCATTTTATCTTGATGTTAGATGCTAATTGTATGTATGTGTCTGTGACTCTGTATGTTAGTATGTGAAGCAGAAGAGAGAGTCAGATCCCCTGGAGTTAGAATTACACACTGGAGTTAGAATTACCCACAGATGGTACCCCCCTCTGCCTAGGTGCTATGAACCAAACTCTAGTGCTCTGCAAGACCAGCAAGCACTCTTGGCCACTGAGCCATGGGTTAGGCTGACTGGGCAGTGAGCCCCAGAGATCATCCAGTGTCATGCCCTTAGCAAAAGGATTGTGAGCATGTGACACCACAACTAGCTTTTTAGCTTTTCCTCAATGCGGGTTCTGAGAATTGAACTTAGAATTTAGTTTCTTGTGCTTGTACACCTTTAATAACTGAGCCAACTCTACAACCCATTGCTATTTTTTCCTTTAGTCTCCTTTGCTAGAAAATTCCTACCCAGTATGATTTGTCAGGGACTAAGAAGATTCCCTCGAAGTAGGCCAACAAACAGCTGTCACAGATGAAGAAAATGCTTCTATTAAAGAAGTGGGGGGGGGCGGGGGAAAACATGTTCTGCACCTTATCAGACTTGGAATTACGGCTGGGATAGAAATGCTTATTGGTTTGGCTGAGGCCGTTGCTCAGCTGGGAATATAGTATGAGGGGGTGCAGCGCAGTTCTTACCAATATTATTTATCACACTGTAATATGATAATCTTTGCAAATCCTGGATGTGACCATGTCATTCCCCTGCTCTATAATGCTTTCAAAAATCCTGCCCAGAATTCCTCTGAGCTTGTGAAACTCCGAGCAGCCATCCTTCATTGCACTAGGTTGCCTCTCTGTCTTGACCCCATGAAGTCTCTTCTAATCTTCAGGGGTCATCTTCTCTCCCACAAATGAACATTTGCATTTACCCCCTCATCTGTGCGGGCACCTTCCTTGCTTTGCTGTTTCAACTGTCCTGGTCTTAGTATTCTGGCCAAACTTCTCTTCAGGATGACCTCCATGGAACTTTAGACTGTCAACTTCATCACTGGCCCCACTGGGGTGCTCTGCTCCTCTCCACCAAGGCAGAGATGGCAGGTGGAGTCTTGCTTCTATTAAGAAGCAGTTATCGCTAATGGCTCTTGTTACCACTGTGCCATATGCCCTCATCTGCTTTTTGCTCATCAGAGCTCCACCTACCTGCTTTCTAGTTCTATCCTGAGACACAGTAGATCCTTGAGAAATGAGCAAAGGGCTCTTTATTATGCAGATCTAAGGAGCTAATGAAAAAAAAGGAAAGTGCTTATGGTATGACAAGGTGCTCCGAATTCTTATGGTATGACAAGGTGCTCCGAATTCTTTGAAGTAAGCAAGAAGGTCCGTGACTCTCAGGTGGCATCCTGACACCATCTCTTGATCCTAGTTTGAAATTGAAGGTAATTTTCTAATGAATATAAAAAACCAAAATTCTGGATGTGTTAGGAGACCAACAGCAGGAAGAAACTCATGAAATGATGAAATACGTGGAGGGAAAACAAACAGCGTAAAAGAAGGAAAACAGCATGATCCATGGCTAGATATCATCTGCTTAAAAACACATGCAAAGGAGTAATAGCATGTGGTAAAGTAAAATCAGCTTATACATGTACCCAGGTCTATGTGGCTATGTAAATATTATATATAATATGTACTCTGACACACACACACATGAAGTGAGCTAAAAAAAAATGCCTAGGTAAATTTTTAATCCACCCATATTGTGAAATACGATTTAACATTTAGAAAAAACAACTAAGTTAGGCCAGTGAGGTGCATCATCCAGTAAAAAGATTGTCCCAAAGACAGAAGGCCTGAATTTGATCCTTGGAACCCACATAGTGGAAAGGTGAACCAGCTGTTAAAATTGTCCTCTTGTTGGTTAACCAGAATGAAATAGTCAGCTCTGAAAACAGGCATGCAATCTGACATTATGTAGACCAAGTGTTGTACGTTTAGGAAAATATATGGATATACATACATTCATGCAATAACTATTAAGTAAAAAAGAGGCCATGGATTTATAAAACGAGAAAGGAGAACTATATATGATAGGGTTTAGAGGGAGGAAAGGGAAGGGAGAAATGTTATAATTACATTAAAATCTCAAGAAGAGAACAAAAGAAATAAAACATTGTTCTCTGTCCTTTATACATGTAATTTAATATGGTATTTATTTGTATGCACACACACATACACAATAGATAAATAAATATAGCTTTTTAAATGAATATCAAATTAATGCATGAATATTAGTATATAATAGTGTCAAGATCTATATATTAAATTAAAGCCAGCAATTGCATAATTAAAAATAATATTAATGCATAATGTTCAAGTGCATTTATATAGGGGCAACTAAGGAAAGACTGCCTGTTCATTCTAATAGAGTCAGTAAGGAGCTTAAAAATCGTGTCGACTCCTTACTCTCTGGGTGCCTGGACTATTGGTGAGGTGACCTTGCATTTCTCCTGTTTATGTTTACAAAGTTCTAATAGATCAAAGAAGAGAAATGTCACAGAATCCCTGGGAAGTTCTTAGAAAAATCAGCCAGCCAAGTCACACTCTGTGCCAGGGTGTCTTGGTTCAGAGGGCAAATGTGACAACAGCTGGAAGCATGGTACTAGCTATGTAGGGGATGGGGCGTTGGCATGGAGGCAGAGAGGCTGCTGATCAGCATACAGTGTGCAGAAAACCCTCATAACAGAGACACAGCCAGTCCCCAATGTGCACAGCACCACCACAAAAACATCTGCTCTTTGAAAGTATGTTGACGACCTGTGCTAGAATGGGGAGTATCAGAGAGTGCTCAAATAAATCTGCCTCTTCAACTCCTGGGTCACTCATAAAGACTTCTAAGCGGTCATTCTACAGCCTGGGTAGGTCACAGACCAGTGCTGTACTGGTTGCCTTTCTGATTTCTTTGACTACATCCCTGACAAGAGCAATGTTAGGGCAGAAGAGTTTACTGTGGCTCTTGGTAGAGGAGATACAATCCAGCCTGGGTAGAGGCAGAGGTAGGTGGCATTCTGTCACATTGTATGAACAGGAAGTGTGCCTGGGCTGTCAAACCTTAAGTCATGCTCTCAGTGCCCCAGTTTCTCCTGAAAATCTCCTCTTTCAAAGGCACCCATGACCTTCTCCATTTGTACCACAATATGGAGGTCAAAGTCCAAACACAACAAGCACTCAGGTTGAACTGGTGAGGATGTCTTAGGCAAACTTGAATAGCTTATTGAGCTGTAGTATCTAAGAACCTCATGCAGGACACATGATCTATTCCATTTTGATTTACCACCTACACCTTTCTTGGGTCCCAATTTTGCTTTCTACATATCTATCTGAAATTCAATCTAATTTAGAAGAGGAATGATCCCAGCCCTCCATTTTCATTATGTCCATATTACTTCCTCATAGTTGGCTCACCATAATCTCATTAGCATATGTAAAAATGAGAGAGACAATGCAGATTCAACATAAACCTTATATCAGCTTGATCAAATTTTAATGATTGTTCTGAGTGCAGGAAATCCCTCTCCCTTGTCTGTGTAGCTTCTCCAAGTGTGTGATTCAAATGACAAAAGACCCCTAGACTTTACTGTTAGCATATTCAAGTTTTGTTACCCAAGCATAAACTAAAGACATCCTGAAGCACATTTAACATTTAGCAGCTAAGGACACCTTCAAATACCATCCAACAAAATGGGCATTACACAGAACTAAAATAGCCAAATAGATGAGAATTCTCTCCTAATCATTCTATCTAGACTTGAGGAACTTCATTCCATTTCTTTGAAAGAATTATTTCCCACTCACTGTCACAGTTATAAGAAGTGTTCTCAAATGGAAACACACTGAGCGTTAAAACAATTTACATCCATGTGTGCACGTTTGTGGGTACACACGCGACATAGCAAGCACATGGAGGTCAGGACAAGTCCCACATGTTAGTTCTCTCCTTCTACCATGTAGGCTGGAGGGCTCCAACTGAAACACTCAGACTAGGCAGCAAATGCCTTTATCTTCTGAGTCACTCACTGGCCCAAGGAGTAGTTTCTTTAATACAAGGATGATAATTTCAATTCAATTCAATTCAATGATTCCTAGCTTTATTGTCTTTGTTGTCTCTGGCATTTGAGAAGAGCAATTATCTGGGCCATGTTGCTACCCATCTTTATAGCTCTGAGAAGAATGGTCAGCAGTAGAACAAGACCCAAACACTGGGGGAGTCCTTATATCCCCAACACCAGATGCACATTCCAAGACTGTATCTTTTATTCAGCAAACAGAACAAAGACCATTGAAGTTTTACCTTCCAAACAGAACCCAAAGTTCCCTCCTTGGAGGCAATATAAAGCTGCTGTCACAAAACTGGGAGAAGGTTGCTAGTGGGAATTTACCGAATGGCATCACTAATTAAATATGACACTTTGGAATTAATTGACAGCCTGCACTTAAGAATATAATTGCATATTAATCAACCATTTGTAGACAAAAGTTCAATGCTATTTATTAATATGAGGATAAAACTTTTACATCCCCCCCCCCCCAATTTTCAGATCTAGGGATTCAACTCTGTCCCTTAATTCATCTCTGAAAATAAATCCACTGTATTTGTGTTTGAGATCCCCCAATGAGTAAATAAGCAGGAGTTTCCAAGGGGAGCGACACCCAGGGATTTATCATGAAAAGAGCAATTGCAGACATATGTCATATGTCATTACTGGAGAGTTGGCGACAGTGCTATTCATTATATGGTTTCAGAGGGTTCTAAATTAGAGGAATGGATTATTGGAAGTGGATGATTTCCCCAGATTGCTCCTTAATAGTGACTAAGGGGTCGGCGCTGCTCACATTTGCAATGAAAATGGGGCCAAAACCCAGCAGCGGCTGATAGAAATGAAATGTAAGGCCCGTAGGGTATCAACTGGAGATGCTACCTAATTGTACTCCTCTTGGTTAGTTTAAATGTCCCGAGATCTCAAAGGTTGAGGCGGTCCCAGGAACTGCAGAGGCAGTGAAGAGAAAGGTGTGTCGGTTCTTTACCTCTGAGCTTCTTCAAGCCTCCAGGCTGCAGTGGGTACACACGGAAGCCATTACTTTGCCAACAAAAAAAGAAGAAAAAGATTTCTCCACAAGCTCTTCCGCATTGCTGGGGACTCGGTGCTTTCACCCTTTGTGGAATAGTCCTGGTCTCTTCTGAGTGGCCCCGGCCCCCTCTGAATGAGCAGCCTGCTGCTGTGTTCACTCATATCATCATTGCAGAGTCCCATTCCCTACTAGGTGCTGGTGCTCAGTTTATGAGCAAGCCAACATCTCAGCGATCCTGGGAGACAGAGGGAGTCATACCATATGGGACTGGCCAGCTCATATCCCGCTGTCTGTGCTGACCAATAGCTAGCTATGCCATCACAGAGGCATCCTCCTCCTTTTGCTGTTGCTTAGTGTTTATGCTCCCCCCACTCTTACCTTCTTTGATGGCTTATTCTATCATTCTCCTAATCATCCTTCAAGACTGTGTGTGTCTCTGTGTATCTGTCTTTGTGTGTCTGTGTGGTATGTGTCTGTGAGTGTATGTATGTGTTTCTTGTGTGTGTGTATATATGCATGAGGAAGCCAAAATTCAAGCTTGAATATCATTTTCATGGTCCTTTTTATTGGAAAAAGGGGTCCCTCATTATCTTGGGATTTGTTGATTAGGCTATTCTAGCTGACCAATGATATCTAAGAATAAAACATCCTGAGTGAGGTAACTTAGATCTAGAAAGACAAACACAGTATGTACTCACTCATAAGTAAATATTAGACATAAAACAAAAGCTAACTAGCCTACAGTCAGCAACGCCAGAGAAGCTAGTTAACAAGGAGGACCCTAAGAGAGACATACATGGATCCCACTGGGAAAGGGAAATAGATAAGCTCTCCTGAGTAAATTGGGAGCATGGGGGAGAGAGGGAAGGGTGGAAGGGGAGGAAAGAAGGAAGAAGGGGAGTGGGAAGGAAAACATGCAGCAATAGGATGGTTGTGTTGGGGGAAGGATTGAGGGGGAGAACAAGGGAAGAGATATCTTGATAGAAGGAGCCATTATGAGGTTAGTGAAAAACCAGGCACTAGGGGAATTCCCAGGAATCCACAAGGATGATCCCAGCTAAGACTCTAAGTAGTAGTGGAGAGAGTGCCTGAATTGGCCTTCCCCTACAAGCAGATTGATGACTACCTTAAATTTCATCATGGAACCTTCATCCAGTAAGTAATGGAAGCAGATACAGAGATCCACAGTTAAACACGGGGCCGAGCTCCCTGAGTCCAGTTAAAGAGAGGGAGAAGTGATTATATGAGCAAAGGGGTCAAGATCATGATGGGAAAACCCACAGAAATAGGTGACCCACACTAGTGGTAGCTCACCAACTCTGAATTGACAGCTGGGGGACCTGCATAGGACTGAACTAGGCCCTCTGAATGTGGGTGACAGCTCTGCGGCTTGGGCAGTTTGTGGGACCACCAGCAATGGGATCAGGATTTAGTCACTAGTGCATGAACTGGCCTTTTGGAGCCCATTCCCTATGGAGGGATACTTTGCTCAGCCTAGACACAGAGGGGAGGGCCTTGGACCTGTCTCAATGTGTTGTGACAGACTTTGTTGGCTCCTCATGGAAGGCCTTACCCTCTCTGGGGAGTGGATGGAGTGTGGGATGGGGAGATGGTAGGCGGAACAGGAGGAGGGGAGGAAGGGGAACTGGGATTGGTATGCAAAAATAAAAAGGATTGTTAAAATATATATATATATATATATATATATATATATATATATATATATATATATACAAAAAAACCCCTCTCATCTCTACCTTGTCAGTACTGGGATCACCATGCCCACTGTCTCCTATGGCACAGGCCTTACTGACTTAACTGTATCCTCTCAGTTCTTCTCAAGACTTATTTAAACAGCCACATCCTTAGACAGCCTTCCTGTTTCCTAGCATGCACTCTGTCAGGCATTTCCCACAAGCCTCCTTTTTTCTTTACTGAACTCAACTGTATCTATCCTGTTTATTTACATGTATCTTACCAGTCTCTCTAGAAGGGACACGTCCTAGAATCAGCGATTTTTTTTTTTTACCATTAGCATCTTGATTTCAGTGCATACTCAATAATTACTTGGTGGTGGTAGATAAGGCAGGTATAAGGCAAAGGAACAGAACGGAGACCATAAAGAGAAAGACTTATTATGAATTGAAGGCTTAGGAAAAAGCTGTTACACTGTCCCTGAACATGATGAGAGTGTAGTGGGCATATAGGAAGAGGCAGACAAGGGATAACATGGGTTGAGGCTGTGAACTTGATGAACTGAATGCAATGAGAGGCGAGTGTGCCTGGGCTCTCGTTGGGTAAGGGAAGGCCAATGCAGGAAGAAGCTGGAAAAACCACTTTGCAGTCCAGAGTTTTGACAATGTGTATGACCCTGCAAGCCACTGGAGAAATTCAAAGGTTTAGAGGCAGGGCCTCACAGCACCTTTGATAGGATTTCTTGTGCTCCTATGAGAGAACTTGTTAGAAGGAAAAGGAAAAGGATACCTACAGCACTACTTGCTTAAAGTGGAGCTATTAGGACCCCTGAGAAGTGAATGAATTCATGGACAGTGAAGAAGAGTAGACAATTTGTTTGCTTATTCATTAGGCATGGTCTCAGGCAACCCAGTCAGGCTTTGAAATACCTACATCCTGGAGCAAGAACTAGAACTCCGGACCCTCCTACCTCTACCTCAGGAATTCTGGGATTACTGGTATGCAATGTCATGTTCCAAATACGCAGCCCTGAGGTTGGAACCAGAGCTATGCACATGCTAAGCGAGTACTCAAGTACTCTGTTTTCTGAACCACATTTGTATCTATCTATCTATCTATCTATCTATCTATCTATCTATCTATCTATCTATCTATCTATCTGTTTATCTATCTACACACACATACACACACATCTATCTATCCACACACATACACACATCTATCTATCTATCTATCTATGTACACACACACACACACACATACACACACACACACACACACACACACATATATATATATATATATATATATCTTGCTGCAAGGTTAGACAGCATGTCATCCCTCATTATTAGTTTCTAATATTCTTGTGTAAAGAAGGAAAATTCTTCCCCATTGTGAAAATGCTAACAAGAAGCAGCTGTATAGGACACTGGTCCACTGGTCACCCTGACTCTTAGAGTTACATTTCCAGGGTGCTTGCTTGAGTTTTGCATGGACAACTCTATTCTTCTCTGTATCCATCCACAAGAGTGAGAGACACAGACAATTCTATTCTTATCTCTTGTTCTCACATGAGATGTGAAGCCTGGGCAACTCTGTTCTTATCTTCATCCTCACTTGAAGTGTGAAGTGTGGGCAACTCTGATCTATGGTGTGATGTAGTCCATTCCTACACTGATGGTGCTAAGGATCAGAGAACATTGTGATTTAGGTGTGACAGAATGCAGAAACGCTCCTCTCCTTCTAACGCATTGCCAGAAGGTAATCCCCCAATTAATCCTAAATCCCAAGGGAGATACAAAAATAAGCTCTAGAAGAAAAAATATTCTGACTCTGATGCTGAAGGATCTCAAAGTAGTTGTAATTTGCATTTCTCTGAAGGCAAATATGTTGAACACCTTTAAAAGTGTTTACCAGATGTTTGTATTTCATCTTTTAAGAACAATCTGCTTAGTTCAGTGACCCACTTATTGGTTGGCAGGGAGATTTTTTTTTTTTAAGTTTTGCAGTTTTGTTTATTTTCTAGATATTGACTCCTTTGCCCGAAGGATCGCCGGGCAAGGTTGACTGCCATTCTGTAGATTGTGTAACCCAGGCTCACAAAGACAAATACTTCATGCTGTCTCTTGTATATAGACTTGTCTTGGAATTGTTAAATGTGTGCATCTAGATGGGCATGGTTGTGAGTAAAAGCCAACAAATCAGAAAGGAGCCCATGAGATAGAAATCAAACAGAAGGTCAAGAGACTTTGAGCGAGGGACTGGGGTGGGTAATATAACAAGGGATGTGGAATTAAAAGGGCAAAGGGCACAGTGGTGAAGAGGGGGTGGGAAGAAGGGGGATGGAGCAGTGGGGAGTGTAAAACTGAGTTTGTCTGAAAATGACACAAGGAAACCCATGGCCTGTCAGTTCATTTAAAGAAAATAAAGTGAAGACATTGTGTAAAGCGGCAGGCTCTACGACAGTACACCCTTTATGTAAGTGTGAGAAAACCTGGGTCATTTTCCTTCATTGATGATATTTAATGACTAAACTTGTCCACATGTTAGGCCTTTTTTGTTCTCATTATTTCTGGAAAAACAGAAGTCAATTGTTCACTTCCCATCAGGGCCCCTTAGTATTTCTTTTACCAACAACAAAAGTTGGGTGCTCTTTGGTTGAGTGAAGCTACAGAAAGAAAGGGAGTTTTCAAGTCTGGATTTGAAACAAGGCTGTAACCAGAGGCCCATAGTTGCATTATGACACATTTTCCACAAGCTCCTAGTTTGTTTGGGGATGCTGTTTGGTCCTTGACAGAGGTGGCTTGCTTTCCCTTCCAGTCACCATCATTTCAAGTCTGCCTTCTGGATGAGTTAGTGTTAGGATGGGAAGATAATGGTGACTCAAAATAGGAATACGGTGGCCTGGAAAAATAGTCGTCTTTGAAGACTTGCCTTCAGGAGTCTCTCTCTCCTGGTAGCTTGTTCCAGCTGGTTCATCTTCTTTCTTGTTCCCAATGGACTATTTTCTTCTTGTGTCTCTAACATTTCCTGTGCAGACTCTGATGGCTTCTTTACTCTTACAATATTATTATGTTTTAGTTTCCCTTGTTTGGAATATAAAAGGATGGAGCTGGAGAGATGGTTTAATAGCTCAGGGCACTGATTACTCTCTCAAAGGACCTGAATTTGATTCCAAGCACCCAGGGTGGCTCACAACCATACTTAACTCTAATCTCATGGGATCTGACATCAACATCTAGCATCCATGGGCACCATGGTGCGCAGATATACATAGAGACAACAGACCAATACACAAAAATTAGTGTGATAAAATAAATACTTTTCCACAGCATAATATTCAGAAATTAAATATTTTATGTTCATATATGCATAAGTGTGGTGTGCGGAGGACCTCAGATATCCTTCCTCAGGCACTGCTCCTCCTTGTATTGGGGGATAAGATGTGATGTTTAATTTTAATTTTCAGCTCGATAAGATCTAAAATCACCAAAGAGATTCCCCTGACTCCGGGCATGCCTGGGAGGGGCATTATCTTGATTGCATTAACTGAGGTAAGAAGATCCACATTCTGTGGATCACACTATTCCCTGGACTGGCATCCTGCTCTGTATCGAAAGGAGAAATTGGTCTGAACATGGGTATTCAGCACTCTGTTTCTGTGATGCAGTCTAACCAGCTGTCTCAAGGGCCTGCTGCTGTGGCTTTCCCCACTATGATGAACTGTAACCTGGAGATGTCAACCCAAATAACTCCTTTTTCCATCATGAACCTTCAAAGTCATGCAGAGAGCCATAATAGGAAGACGGGACAATGGCTATACCCATGGATTGGTGACCCTCTTCACTTTGTACAGATGAACCTGCTTTGGACAATTTACCACGGAAAGACTCCTGAAATCTAGTTTTAAATGAGGAGCCTATTTTTCCAGGTATCAGATTCTTATTTGAGTCACCAGTATCTTTCCATCTTAAAAAGTTAGCTTACCTGGAAGGCAGACTTAAAATGATGCTGCCTGGAAGAGAAAGTGAGCCACCTCAGCCAAGGGCCAATGGCATCCCCCCCCAAAAAAAACCAGGGGACTTTGTTAACAGCAACAGAAGTGATAGCCAATCCCCACTATCTCTCATTGTTAGGTCTTAAGCTCCCTGATTAGGCTGGGCTGATTGGGCACTATGTCTTAGAGATGCTTCTGCCTCTGCTTCCCCAGGGCTGGGGTTTCAAGTGTGTACCAGGGTGCTTGACATTTTTATGTTTATTCTGGGAATGAAAATCAGGTCCTCGTGTTTGTACAGCAAGAACTTTACTGAACTAGCCGTGTCTCCAGCCCCACAGAGTACAAATCATGTGAGATTTCATGCTGTGAAAATTCACCACCTTAGCACACTGTCATTAGACTGGGAGCAGGAAAAATACAAACATCATCATCGTGAACCTCACTGTCAAGTAAATAGACAGCTGTAACTTGGCACATAGGAACCTGCACTGTAGAGTAAACTCAAGACGATGCGAGGTGAGTGGCCAGCGAAAAACATTGTTAGCATAAATCAAAGAGGACTTGGGACCAGAACTCCTTATTTTTTAAAGACTTCTTTGGAGAATTTGTTTCCTTAGGCTTAAATCAGTTAGCTCAGCTATGTAACACTTGGTGATGTGTGAACCATAACCTCAATGTTATTTCTTAATTCTTTTTTGTTGGGAGGGTAGGGTATTTGAGACAGGATTTCTCTGTGTAGCTGTGGCTGTCCTGGAACTCACTTGGTAGACAAAAATGGCCTTGAACTCACAGAAATTCTCCTGCCTCCACCTCCCAAGTGCTAGGATTAAAGGTCTGTGCCTCCACTACTATTTTTCTTAATTCTTTTGATCACCCCTATTAGCCTCTGTCATCTACCATCCCTCTTTCACTCAAACTCATCTTCTTTCTAGAAAGTTCCCCCTCCTTCGTTCATGTTCATTTCTTTCTGTGACTCAGTGAGTTTAAGAAGAGTTCTTTGCACCAGTGTAGGTGGGGGTAATTTACTAGACAATGGGGGACTTTTAGTGGCTATACCAGTGAAGAAAATGGTTTCGTATTCCAAAGGAACCGCTAGAGGCAACGATTCCTTAGGAGGATGGAGAATGTCATGAGCCCTACCACTACTTTGGAGTGACCTAGAATGGCAGAAGAAGGAGACTCACGTGGACACTGGTGGTGACAACCGGTGGTGTGGAGACGGCGATAGAAACGGTTTCTCCTGAAACCCCTGGGCTTCTGCCTGCCTCAGACGTAGAAGGATTTTCAGAAGATTTTGGTCAGGTTCTCAACTTCTCGGGCCCCTCTTGCCTCCTCAAGAGTAATCATGGCTATACTTTCATTCTGTGGCTATGACAAGCACCGCGACAGAAAGCCGCTCACTGGGGGAAAGGTTAACCTAAACGTGCAGATTGCTGTCTACCAGTGCAGGAAATCATGGCAGGATCCCGGAGGCAGGTCTGCTTCCTGTTCTGTTACAGGATTACAGTCAATCATGGTGCTCACATCACAATGAAAGAAGAACATGGGCTTGCTGGCTGGCTTTTGGGGTGTGGGCCAACTTATACTCAGCTAGCTTTCTTTTTTAATTTTTTTAATATTATTATTAAAATTTTCCGCTTCCTCCCCACTTCCCATTTCTCTCTCCCTCCCTCCACTCCCCTCCCCCTCCCTCTCCAGTCCAAGGAGCAGTCAGGGTTCCCTGCCCAGCGGGAAGTCCAAGGTCCTCCCCCACCCCCTTTATCCGCTGAAGGAGGGAGAACTCAGCTAGCTTTCTAACTGGCTCAGGATGACCTAGAAAGAGAGCCACCCACCCTGCCCTGAGCCATTCTTCACTTCACAGTCAAGCTAATCCCCTGCGTTCCTGCCCACTGGCCTATTTGATCTAGGCGGTTTCTCAACAGTGTTCTTTCAGATGACTCTAGGCTGTGTAAAGTGACAAAGTTAACCAGGACAGTTAATTGAATAATATTCTTATTTCTGAACCTGGACCTTGTATTAGTTCAGTAAGTATTGGCTACTTTTAACTGCCTGTCAACACATAAATTCCTGAGCAGGATCACCCAGTTTTGATGAGTTACAGTGGCAATGGGAATAACCCATTTTCTTGGCCTCCTCCAGCTCCCTGAACTAGAGACGCAGAGATATATCTTTCCAGAAAGTTTATATGTGCACCTTGTTTTTGTAAGAAAGCAAGGTGGGTGCATATCCATCATTTCCAACATGTTTGCCACAGAATGAGATGCTTGCTGCCTTCGCCATCATTAACACCATTGAAAGTCTTTCCACAGAAAGGCTGAGGCTGCGTTCTTGGCAGCACTGTGCTGCCGAGACATCGACAGACTCAATAAATGCCCTGAAATTTCACATGCGTCTGCTGTCTGCTGAGCAGCTCTGGGCACAAATAGGTTTCTTTTATTATGGACAGAAAGGCCAAGTGAAATTTTAATCAGACGGACAAGGAAGGTATCTGAGAGCACTGAAATGCCAGCCCTGCTGGTATTTCCACAATATTGAACTTGTCTTCTGGGGGCCTTTGTGGCGATTTCAATTAGCTGCGAGACACATTGCTCATGTTTTCACAAATTCTCCCCTTTTTAATTAAGCTACTGTTCATCGGGATGTTAGAAGGCAGATGATTCTTCTTGTAATACACAGAGTGCCGAAGAGGAAATTAAACAGTTGAAACGTTTGGATTTAGAAAGTGCGCCGTTATTGCAACCCTCATGCACAAGGCAAGCGCAAGCTCACTGCACTCTTCTTACTCAGTCTCTCGGGTCCCATCCTCCTCACACCTAAGCCTTTTTGTCCCATGCACATCAAGTACTGTAACTGTGTGAGTTTGGTGTGTGTGTGTGTGTGTGTGTGTGTGTGTGTGTGATAAGCTTTCTTTGATTATTGGGCTAGCATGAGTTTTGATAGACTCAGAAGAAAATATATGCTTGCTAGTGGGCAGGATACTAAAACATAACAAAAGTGTAACACTATACTAAAACTCTAACAAAAACCATGAGCTACCAAACGTGCCTTAAAATAAAAATATTATTATTATCAACATTATTAAATGGACATATTTGCTCTTTGGTGAGTTTATATTTATTTATTTTTGAAAATAACAAAGCACCAAATTATGAGGTTAAGGTTCTTAAAAACACTAAAAATCATGTAAAATGCTGAGAAAAAGGTAGGTCAATCAGCATTGCATTTAAAGTTTTGCCAAATTATGAGTAATATTAGGTACATTGAGAGATATTCTTAAAGCAGAAACATAACTTTAGCACCTATAGGGTCATCTCTCTCAACCATCATCCCTTCGTCTCTCCATCAACTTCTCAATCCATGCATCCACCCACCTATCCGTCCTTGTATCCGTCCTTGTACCCAACCACCCATTTATCCACCCACCTATCCACCCGTTATCATCCATTAAATGGTCCCTATATTTATGGGTTCCTACATTCATTCTTCCCTTCCACCATTAAATTCAGAGTGTAATTACAGTCTTCCTTAAAGTATAATCAATATGACAATCACTGCCTTTAAAATACTTCTACTAAATTTGAATGTTGAAATCCTAACCTCTAGATAATAATGTTGGGAGATGAGGTCTGTGGGAGGGAACTGGGGCAGGCAGGAACACTCATGAGCAGGAGCAATGCCATTCACAAGGAAACTGACCCTTCAGCCTTTCTCTTAGCTGAGGTAAAGTTAGAAGACTAAACAATGTGAGGAAGAAGACTGACACCTTGAACTCGTTTTCCAGTGGAGAAGTGTAGTAATAACTCCCCTCTTAACAAGCTTCCTCGGGGTGTGGTATATTGTTGGCGTGGCCTAAAGGGACTGGGCCAGTGGTTATTAAAATGCATGCTTATAACACGCTGTCTGTAATGCTGTACTTCTGCTGGGAGTCACTGGTGAGATTTGAGCTCTCCACCAGACTTTAATAGTACGCGTAAAGTTTATGTCTGCAAACATGTATCTCCCTGGAAAGTATGAAGCAAGGATGCTCTTGAGGGGCAGGCCAAAAGGAAGTCATTGACTTCCTGTATATGTATGTAAATATATATTACATATAATATATTTATAATTATATATAAATATATATATTTAAGAAATTTTGTTTGCTTGAAGGCGAAGTTCCCTTGGAGAAGTCAATAATTCTGAAGTTCCCAGGGCATTGCTGAACCATCTAGCCTCTGGCTAAGGAGGCAAGTCTTACTCAGGCAGGCTTCCTCTCCTGCCAGCTGTCCACCCACAGTTCCAGGGCTAATTTTACTCTAAAATCTCTCACTGTTGCTTTTGCTTCCTGCTGATTCCTGACTAGGCAGGAATATCCTGGTTCTTTGGGGGATACAGTAGGAAGAACATCAGGACACGTGTGTCCTCCTGCAAGAGGAGGCTTTCCACCTTCACCCACCTGGGAGTAACAGCTGCGGTGCTGCTCTCCGAGCGGAGACTCACCACCTTCCTGTGAGCGGAAGTTGAGGAGGATTTAGTATGAAACAATTATATTTGAATATTGGAACATTGTCTATTGAAATTAACTCAACTAGAATAAGAGGTGGTATCATGAATTCCAGCAGCATTTTTTTTTGTTTATGAACACCTCTCTCTGTGTGTGGGTATGTGTGTGGGGGGGTGGGGGGGTGGGTATGGGTGTCTGTGTGTGTATGTGTGTGTGTGTGTATGCATGTGTGTTATGTTTATATGGAAGTCAAATGCTAACTTGGGGCTTGGTGTCATTCTTTTGGTACTGATCACTCCTTCCTTTCTTCCTTATTTAAGTTTTTGGAGACAGGATCTCTCCCTGGCCTTTATCTTGCCAAAGAAGCAGGCTTGGCTGGGCAGTGAGCCCCACCTCTCTGCCTGCCTAACACTGACATTACAGGCACACATTAACCACACCAGGATTTGTATTTTTAACATGGCTTCTGGCGATCTAACTCAAATCCTCATACTTGCAAGGCAAATACTCAACCAACTGAACTAGCTCTGCAGCCTGACTATTGTTTTGTAAAAAAAAATGCACATACCTATCTCTCTAAATTATTATATCAGCCATTTATGTCATAAATTTTGGCAATGGTAGACCCATATTTGAAAAGATAAAACTTCTTACATTGACTTAGAAAAGACTTTTCTACCCCTGACATCCACCCACGTGGTAGTTATTCATTGCTTGGGACAACCACAAAGACTTTGTTCCATACATTTACAAAGGAAAGTATGTATA
Organism: Arvicola amphibius; assembly: GCF_903992535.2. Lineage (NCBI taxonomy): Eukaryota > Metazoa > Chordata > Mammalia > Rodentia > Cricetidae > Arvicola > Arvicola amphibius. The sequence continues at coordinate 94,949,467 of NC_052050.1, forward strand.
CAAATGGATGTGCTTTTGTATACCTGTGCATATGTGTGTTCTTATATGTGTGTGCAGTTGGAAAAAGCGAGAAGTGATTTTCTGTTTTGTGCTTTTCAACTTGATAAACATCACAGCTTTTGCATGGAGGCGTACATGAACAATTTTTTTCAAGTTGAGTGGCCTTGCAATATTCATGGCATAGTTGATATCTGCTTCCCTGAAGCAGCCTGTCCGAGTGGGCATGCAGGTGGTTTCACATTAATTTTTAAAGAGGATTTTATTTTCATTTTAATTATGTGTATATTGTATATACTCACATGAGTACAAGTCCCCACAGAGGCTATCTGAGAACACCTTATACCCTAGAACTGGACTTATAAATAGTTGTTGGGCTGTGTAGGTGCTGGAACCAAACTCAGGTGAATCTTCTAGAGGAGCATCAAGCACTTTTAACTGCTAAACCATATCTCCAGGCTACCATGGTTTTTTTTTTTTTTTTCCACATTGGGAACACACTCCATAAATATGATTCCCTCAATGAGATTCTCTATTATGGTGAATATTTCTTTATATAAACAATGGATGAAAATGGCTTTTCACCTTCCAACCTTTCTGCTAAATTGAGCAGAATTACCAATTTAGCCAAGGAAGAAAGCCACCTGGTTGGTCTTATAAAGAAAACAGTGACTAAGAAAACACGTATCACAGGGCTGGAGGGTGTTGGTAAAATATTTCCTTTGCTAACATGAGGCCCTGAGTTGGTACCCAGTGTCCATGTGCTGTGCACAAGTCATTGCAGCCCTGTGGAGGCAGTGACAGAAGGATCCCTGAGCCTCAGTGGCCAGCTAGTCTAGTCTCAGTGGTAAATCTGGGCTGTTGAGTGACATCGTCTCAAGGATAACACTGAGGTTTTTCTCTGTCATCCACATGCATATGCACATATACATTACACATAGTACACATACATACCTTATAGAAGAAAACACATATTCTAAGAGAAATGGATTCTGTAGTGGTTGAGTTCTCTATGTCTATTTTGATGACACAAAGCTTCATTGTGCATTGTCTGCTTTTCCATAAAAAATCTGTTAGTGGGAAAGCATCCCTGACCATGGGTACCTACACCCCGTCTGTGATAGAAGCAGGGTGTTGACCCAGATTAAAGCACTCCTAGGCAGTTTGCCCATCAATCCTTCACCAACTCATAGGGTTTCTTTCCATCTCTAAGCATCAAGGCAAAACATCAGCAAAGTTTTCACTTGCCTCCTACAAATCACAGGCTTGCTCAGTCACAGTGTGAACTCACCCTGCCATGTGGTGCATCCTTATTGCCTTGAATCCTCTCTACATTCTGCTCTCTGAAGCACCTGTCTGTCCATTTCTCTTCCTCCCTCCCTCTCTACCATCACTTCTCCAATAGATGATGGCTTTCTCTTTCTTCTTCCTGCCCCTGCAATCCATGGCTTCTGTGGGACTCCCTATAAACCATCTGTTCTATTTTCCAGGGTATTCTTGCTCACCCCTTTGGTGACTTTCCCCATTTTGTTTGTGACAGTCTTGTAGATCTACCAGGAGCTATGCAGTGTTCTCTTCTTCATCGTGACCATGTAGCTCCTTCCTCAGTCCTACCTCTACTCATGGACATTATTTATCAGGTCCTAGAACAAGCAAGGCTCTTTGATGTTTTAAAGTCCCCACTTCCCCCATTTCTGGTATAGCATAAGTCCCACATGTGTTGACTGTTCCTTCTCATTTCTCTTATTTTGTAATGGTATCATTGTCCTAGAGGCAAGCAGAACCCTCCTGTGGAAGTAGATATCTTATCTTCTGAATCCTAACCATATTTGCTTCCTAAAACATGTAATGTCTGTCATCTGTGTCATTTCATGCTTCTCTCTCACAAGCAGGGAGGCTCCCTGAAAGTATTATTTAGGGTTCTTTAGAAGAATAGTAATGTCAGTACACACACACACACACACACACGTATGTATGTATGTATGCATGTATATTACAAAGGTGATTTATTAAATAAGCTTATATTATATGGCTGGGTGCAACACTGGCTGTCTTCACTTCATTCTGCATTGTTGAGTGGGTGTCCAAAATGCACTCATTGAACAAGAAATGGTGATCCTGCCAAACAAAGTACACTGTCTCAATGCATGTCTTCCTTTATCGGGAGCTGCAAGTGCCACGTTCTCTCAGAAGTGTTCAGGGTCATAATCAGGGGGAGAAAATAAGACCATGGTGAGAGGAAAAGGAAGCATGCACCATCAGGGAAGGCCAATGCAGATCTTTTGAGGGCCACTGTGAGGGAAAGCGAGACCATGGTGGGAAATTCTGAAATACCTTTAGCCCATCAATCATGGTCTGGGGAAGCAGCTTAGCATCTGCAGATGTCAAATGACCAATAAAACTTCATGAATGGTTATACTCACCGGGATCCCCTAGAACAAGGCTGACCTTGTGGCATGATCTGCTAAGACAATTAGGTCATTTGTCTTTGAGAGGAGATGGCCGTTTCCTTATATAAGTTTTTTGTTTATTCATTTGTAAGAAGCTGCTTTAATATGCTTGTGCAAACCTGGACAACATGCTCATAAGTTCTACTAAAGCCTGGAAGAAATTACACAGGGAGCAGCTGCCTCTAAATTATCTAGGGCGGAGAGGAGTGATGGTAAGCATTTCCAAGAGCAGCAGTCTTCTTAGATCTGTGAAACAAAGCAATTTCTGTTAGAGGGCACTCACTCGTGTGTGTGTGTGTGTGTGTGTGTGTGTGTGTGTGTTTGTGTGTGTGTGTGTATGTGTGTGTGTGTTTGTGTGTGTGTGTGTATGTGTGTGTGTGTGCGTGTGTGTGTGTGTGTGTGTAGGTATAACCTTAAGTATAGTTCCTTGTGTTTTGAGACAGTGTCTCTCATTAGCACCTGGGACTTGCAGTTTAGTCTAGGTTGACTGCCCAGTGATCCCCAACAAGCCTCCTATCTCCATCTCCCCTACCATTACAGTGTGAGATTTTAAGTATACACCAACATGCCCAGGTTTTACATGAATGTTGAAGACTGAACTCATTTTCTAATGCTTGTGTGGCAGATACTATTACGGACTCTGAATTATCTCCCCTCCCCAGACACCAGTTTTTTCTTAGTTGATTGGTTGGTTGATTTTAACATTTTCATAGTGAAAAAATGAACTCTTCAATCATGAAGCTACAGATAGACTAGCTTTCTGCCTTTCAGATATGATGAATTTTTGCATACCTGGGAACTTTGTCATTCTTCAACAGTATTCATTCATAAATGGCTCAACTATATCTGTTTTGCAATTTTTAAATAGGGCAACTTATTTTTCCAGGGTTATATTATTATTCTCTCCAACATTTTATGGCAAATAATCTATGTCTTTTATGCTTCTCTGGGTCACCTACATCTGAACACAGTAAAGATGCTCTCTTATATGTTGTAAATCCAGAAAGATGTTGCTCATCAAACTCTGGGTAAGAGTAGAATAATTTCCATGGGAACTTGTTCTGAGGTCCAACCTGAGGAAGCAGCTCCTCACTAGTGAAGGTTCTGCTCCATCAAGGTGTCCATGGTGATATGGAGATACAGTGTGTGAGCTAGGATCCTAACACTGTGGGCCTTAGTTTTCTAGTCAAAACAATTGTTGACAAAGTCAAGGTGTAGGCTAGTACATTTACTGCCATTGGCTGGAATGCAGTATGTCTTGAGGCATGGATATAAGAAGGTGGAGACTTCAAACTGACTTGCTGTTTCCTTGCCTCCCTCCTTGCTGCAGGAGCTTACATGCTTCCCAATCAACAGAGCTTGTAGTCACTAAGACATTCGTCACACTGAAAATTACCAGTGTGTTCAGCCTTTGTTGTAAAACAGTCTTGACTGCTTTATAATTAACTAAAACATCATAATAATTTTTCCTGTTGAAAGTGGAGAGACTAAGTTATATTTCCTAGATACAAGAATCAGCTTTTCTGAGCCTTCCTGTGGAGAGACTCAGGAGGAAGCTGCCTGTCTCAGTCAGGGTTTCTATTGCTGTGCAGAGACACTGTGGCCACGGAAGCTCTTATAAAGGAAAGCATTTAATTAGGGCTGGCTCACAGTTTCAGAGGTTTGTTCCATTATCATCATGACAGAGAGCATGCCAGCATGCAGGCAGCCATGGTTCTGGAGAAGGATCTGAAAGTTTTACACTGTGATCCAGAGGTAACTGCCTCACTGGGCATAACTTGAGCATAAGTGAGACCTCTAACAAGGCCATGTCTATTCCAACAAGGCTACACATTCTTATAATATAGGTCCCTATAGGTCAAGCATTCCAAACACATGAGTCTATGGTGACCATAACTATTCAAACCACCACACTGCCATCGGTGAAGTATGGAGACCTTGAACACTAAGAAGAAGCAATCTCGCAGTTGCAGCTCACTGTGACCCTATAGAAAGTTGACACAAGTGGCCAGATCTTCTAAGGAATCTAGCATCCATGATTTGGGGTATACAATTTACAATATTTGAATATTGGTCACTAAAGCAAAATTTCTCCAAGTCACTTTCATACAAACAATTTTATCAGACACAAGATGACTAGACCATGCTAAGCTAAATGCTATGCCTGCTGTATTAACTATTAATTAAATATGAGTAGATGGGCAGGTGGATAGAAGGATGGAAAGAATGAGTGGATTAATTTATAGGTATATAAAAGGTGGGTGTGTAGGTGGATATGTGGGTAGAGTTAGTTGGGTGTCTCGATGGATAGATGGGTTTATTAGTGGATGGAAAAATGAGTAGCTTCTAGCTATGACTAATTACTGCAATCATAGTGGCTTCTAACTATAGAAACATGTTCTCTTGTAGTGCTGGTGGACAGGAGTCTGTAGTCATTGTCACTGATCTTAGGTCAAAGCATTGAAAGGACCCTGTGCTCTTTTCTCTAGGTCATTACACACTGGTAACAGCTCTGTCACTAGAACACCACAGTCTTCTCATCCTATGTTTCTCCTCATACGACAATTGCACTTGTCTGTAGGGGTACTGAAATAATCAAGGATATTTTCCCATCTCAAGAAATCCAGTCAACATTTTCCTTATAACATTTCTAGGTTCCAGAATTGGGAACTGATAACCTTTGTGGCCATTACCCAGAATTCCACAGCAACTGTGAGAAAAGCCTTTACATAGGGAACAATTACTTTGCTAGAAAATTAGCTGTTCAGATGACCTACATGCTGCAAACTATCTCTCCAAGAGAGGTGCATGCTGGGACATCCCTGTGAAGGTACAGTACATGCTGGGACCCAGATGCCCATATATATTTCATGCTGAGAATCAGCTGTCCAGTTGAAGTACTGACTAGAAACTAGCTGTGAATAAGAGATGCATGCTGGGAACTAGCTCTCCAGGTGAGTTACATGGTAGGAATTACCTGTGCAGAAGAGGTGCATGTTAGGAACTAGCTGTGGAAGGGTGGTTTACTCCTGGTACTTGCTATCTAGAAATGAATGATACTGGTACAGTCCTGATATCAAGATACCATGTGAGAAGGTGACCCCCATTTGTTAATTATCTCATTGATGTAATTGGTTTGACTGGTCCCAATCAGCGTCTTGGCAGGCAGTCCAGACAAAGCCTATAGTACTGCCCTTGAGACAACCTTATTTATCTCTCCATTTCAATTCCTTAACAATGTGTGAACTCGGGGAAACAATTTTCAGTTTCAGTTTCCTCTATTGAAAAAAGGGGGATATTTACTAGGATTTAACTTTCAGGGTTCGAGAACATTGATGCATGCAAAAGTCACAGTGCTGTGTACATGTTAGTTACAGTTATTGCATTATTGGTGCTGATGTTGTTACCATAGCGATGATTTGAATGGCAGTGGTGAGACAGCCTTCCATTGGCATATCTTAAGTATTAACTGCACATGATAGGATTTTAATTCAGATGGAATTAATTGCTTTATGCTTTCTGTTGCTTTGTCCCTTGTTCATGGGGATCCATTATTTAAAAGGAATTTGAGGGGCCTGTGGAATTGTTCAGCAGGTAAAGGTGATTTCTGTTATGCCTAACAACCCCTAGATCCCACATGGTAGAAGAAGGAAGAAAACCTGATTGCTGGAAGTTGTCATCTAATCTCCACAAGCTTGCTCTCAGATGTTCATGCACACACACACACAAAATCAAAAATCAAAGCATATTTTATTTTAAAAGGACTTTACTCTTAACTGGTAGATGCTACCTTCTAGTCTGTTGCCTACAGACAGTCTCAAGCTGCTTTCAAATATGATGTGGGTAGATGCTTTGGGGGTGTAAGATATGAATTCCTGAAGGGTGTTAGCATTTGGTTTCCTACTTTCCTTGTCCTCTATGAACCGGTGATGGAATGAATTTGCATTGCCTCCAGCAAGTGTTCTTGGCCTGTGTGGGGGCTCATTTGTGAATTTGTGGACATTTATCACCCCGGTTGGATTTGCTTAATAGTAGATGGTGCCATTGGCATAATGTGTCTCACTGTGCAAGAGAGAAGCTGTACCCTGACCTCACTTGAAGAAGCCACTGTGGGATAATTTCTCTCCAACCCATGACTGACATTTACAGTGTGGTTACAAATGATCAGTGTAGTAGATGCTTAATTCAATCTGGCCCAGGATCCCTATGATTTATGCTGATAATTACTTCTTCCTGGGAAAGGGCCTCCATGTCTAGGTAACTTTTATTTTTTTCGACAGTCATCTCCATAATGAGCTATTAGTCTACAGACCAGAAAGAAAGGAAGGGAGAAGGAAGGAAAGACCTCAGGCAGTGGGGTCTTTATTTCTTCTTGAAATCCTCATTTATTAAAAGCCAAATGTGACTGTGCTCCCTTTTACAAAGGTTCATTGCTCTGAATTGCAAAAGCAACTCAAAAGTAGGAGGCTTTGACTCTTATTTGTCTTAGTGATGGTTTCTGGAGTTTAGGTTGAGCGTGCATTCTGCCATACTCATCTTCCTTGGGTTCCATCCACACAAAGAGGGACAGACAGCATCAGCACACTTTCTAGGTAAGGAAAGTTGGCAGCCCTGGAGGCCCCATCAGTCTGCTTTAAGAAGTCTTCAGGGATGAACGACAGAGTCAGTATGAGGAAATAGGCTAATTATTAAAAGACTTGTGGAAGGAATTAATAACATAAACACAAGGTGCTATGGGTAGCCAGGGCACAGCCCTATGTCAAGGTCATCAGAGATGGGAGATGGACTTTAGGGCATCGTCTTCCTCTTACCTGCCATATATCACCTGTTTTCCACAGCCTCTTGAAACACCTGTACCCCTTAACTCATCTTGCTGCTTCTAGAAGTGACTTCTTTCCTCCTTGTTCTGATTCACTCACAACAGGAAGGCGTTGTATTATTGAGATGAGAACTCTAGGCCAGTGTCTGAGCTTTTGTTTGCCTTTTGAGCAGTGAATACCATGTCAGAATAGGGTTCTTGTATTGGTAAAATTAGTTTTCCACACTAGGCTGTTTACACTCCATGGGGGGACACGAGGGAAGATTGTCACATTGAATGGACACTTCCCAGTATTTGACACAGGATTGGATGCTAGGATGATCATGTGTTAAACATGCACATGAGAGGGAGGCAAGTTCGACATTCCTCTCTACGTTGAGAATACTGCGCCAAAGGGGTTTAGGTCATCAGCAGGCAGTCACTGAAGGAAAACTAAGGAATATTTGTAAAACTCTGAAGAGACACCTCCATGACAGGCAGCTAGATTGTTCTTAGCTTGCTTAGAGTCACCTGTTTGACAGCTTCAGGAATTTTAAACCTTCCTTTTAAACCTGTGGGTTGTGGCCCTCTTGGGGGTCTTATGACCCTTTCATGGGGCTTGTGTATCAGTTATCCTGAATATCAGATATTTACATTGCAATTCTTAACATCAGCAAAATTGCAGTTTTAATGTAGCAACAAAAATAATTTAATGGTTGAGGGGTCACCACTGCAAGAAGAACTTCATTAAAGGGTGGCAGCATTAGGAAAATTGAGACTACTGCTTTAGAGTATTTTGATTAATCAAGGAACTCCTCCCACTCTTCTTTTCTACCACTGCTCTGTTTTCCTCATCTTTCCTTTTTCTTTCCTTCCTTCCTTCCTTCCTTCCTTCCTTCCTTCCTTCCTTCCTTCTGTTCTCTTCCTTCCTTCCTCTCCTGACTCCCATTCACTCCCTTCCTTCCTCTTACTTTCCTGTTCCTGTCCCTCTATCTCCTCCCACTTCTTCCTCATCTTCATACTGTCCCCCCCCCCAAGACCATCCAGAGCCAATCCCCAGAAATATCTAGCTGATCAGGTCAGGCTCCTTCAGTTTCCCCAAAGCTGTTTCTTGCCACTGTGACATGACCATAGAGTTTGACTTCCAGTCCATTTGATACGGCAGACATCTCTGAATTCCCAGAAACTCTTTTGGCTAGCAGTTTTGTCTCCTCCAAACAGCATTTCAAATTTGGATTTGGTGGGAGATTTTGACCTGACCAAGCGGGCACCAGTTATTTCTGTTCTTTTCATTCATCCCCAAGGTAGACAGGTCGTGACTATCCCCTTCTCTGCTCCCCCCTCAAAAGAACACATTTTCTTCCACCTATTTAAAGGCAGGGGTATTCTAGTCTCACAGCAATGGTTGGACACATTAAGAACAAGAGGGCAGTGATGGGCCTGATGCCTTCTTTTGCATATTTGAATATTTGAAACATTCCTGAATATTTCATGATAATAGACATGGCTAGATATCCTACTGATAAGTAAAGGGGCTATCTCAATCACATCAGACCACAACACAATTATAATGACCCACTTGTCAAATCCCACTGCTTTTAGATCTAAGGGGATGTATAAGAGTTTGTGTTTTAAACATTTTAATTCTCCTGATTTTAGTGGAGTCACTTTGCATTTCAGGTTGTACACTCTCTCTGTATATCTTCAACATAGTTCTTGAAGTTTTAGTAATAACAATAAGACAACAAAAGGAGATCAAGGGGATTCAAATTGGAAAGAGGAAGAAGTCAAACTTTCGATATTTGTAGATTATATATATATATATATATCATATGATATATGTGTGTGTGACCCCAAAAACTCTACCAGAGAACTTCTACAGCTAATAAATACCTTCAGTGATATAGCAGGATATATGATCAACTCAAGAAACATCAGTAGCCCTCCTATACACAAATGATAAAGAAACTGAGTGGGAAATCAGAGAAACATCACCTTTCACAAAAGCCACAAATAACATAAAATATCTTGGGGTAATACTAAAATAAGTGAAAGACCTATTTGACAAGAACTTTAAGTCATTGAAGAAAGAAATTGAAGAAGATACCAGAAAATGGAAAGATCTCCCATGCTCTTGGACAGGTAGGATCAACATAGTAAAAATGACAATCCTTCCAAAATCAATCTATTGATTCAATGCAATCCCCATTAAAATCCCAACACAATTCTTCACAGATCTTGAAAGAACAATAATCAACTTCATGTGGAAAAAAAACCTAGGATAGTCAAAACTATCCTGTATAATAAAGGAACTTCCAGAAGCATCACTATCCCTGACATCAAGCTCTATCATGAGCTACAGTAATGAAAACAGTTTGGCGTTGGCATAAAAACAGGGAGGTTGACCAATGGAATTGAATTGAAGACCTGGATATTAATCCACACACCTATGAATACCTGATTGTTGACAAAGAAACTAAAATTATACAATGGAAAGAAGAAAGCATCTTCAACAAATGGTGCTGGCATAACTTGATGTCAACATGTAGAAGAATGAAAATAGATCCATATCTATCACCATGCACATAAATCAAGTTCAAATGGATTAAAGACCTCAAAATAAATGTGACCACACTGAAAATGATAGAAGAGAAAGTGGGAAGTAGTCTTCAATGCATCGGCACATGAGACCACTTCCTAAATATAACCCCAGTAGCACAGACACTGAGAGCAACAATAAATAAATGGGACCTCCTGAAACTTAGAAGCTTCTGTAATGCAAAGAACAATGTCAATAAGACAAAAAGGCAGCCTACTTAATAGGAAAAGATTTTCAATAACTCCACATCAGACAAAGGACTGATCTCCAAAATATATAAAGAACTCAAGAAATTAAACATTAAAAGTTTAAATAAACCATTTTTAAAAATGGGGTACAGAGCTGAACAATAATCTCAAATGGCCAAAAGATACTTAATGAAATGTTCAACATCCTTAGCTATCAGTGAAATGCAAATCAAAACTACTCTGAGATACCATTTTGTACCTGTCAGAATGGTTAAGATCAAAAACACTAATGATAGCTTATGCAGGAGAGGATGTGGAGTAAGGGGAATGCTCATCCATTGCTGGTGGGAATGCAAACTTGTACAACCACTTTGGAAATCAGTATGGTGGTTTCTCAGAAAATTGGAAATCAACCTACCTCAGGGTCCAGCAATACCACTCTTGGGCATATACTCAAAAGATGCTCAATCATACTACAAGGACATTTGTTCAACTATGTTCATAGCAGCGCTATTTGTAATAGCCAGAACCTGGGAACAACCTAGATGCCCTTCAACCAAAGAATGGATAAAGAAAATGTGGGATCCTGTGCCCTGACATTCCATCTGAACTGAACCTCCACCTGACGATAGATGAAGAAAATGACAGAGCCCCACATTGGAGCACCGGACTGAGCTCCCAAGGTCCTGATGAGGAGCAGAAGGAGAGAGAACATGAGAAAGAAAGTCAGGACCGTGAGGGAACCTCCAGCTGGCGACAGATGGGGAAGGTGACTGAGCCCCACATTGGAGCTCTGGACTGAGCTCCCAAGGTCCTGATGAGGAGCAGAAGGAGCGAGAACATGAGGGAGAAAGTCAGGAACGAGAGGGGTGCGTTCACTCATGGAGACGGTGGGACAGAACTAATGGGAGATCACCAACTCCAGATTGAATGGGACTGATGGATCATGCGACCAAACCCGTCTCTCTGAATGTGGCCAACAGTGGGGGCTGACTGAGAAGCAAAGGACAATGGCTCTGGGCTCTGATTCTTCTGCATGGACGGGCTCTGTGGGAGCCTTCTCAGCTTGGTCGATCATCTTCCTGGACCAGGGGGGAGTTGGGAGGACCCTTGTCTTAGCATAGAGTGGGGAACCCTGATGGCTCCTTGGCCTTGAGAGGGAGGGAGGGGAGGTATGGGTGGAGAGGAGGGGAGGGAATGGGGAGAAGGAGGGGAGAGAAGGGGGAGGAGGAGGGGAGGGAGGGGGGGAGGAGGAGGGAAGGAGATGGAAATTTTTAAATATTAAAAAAAATAAATAAACCATGAGGAAAAAAAAAAAGAAAAACCACAGAGAGAGATACCCACATTTAGGGAAGGCCTGCCCACCTCATCTAGAGGATTCTCACAGGCATGCCAAGAGGCTTGACCACTAGGATTAGCTCCCTCAGATGTTAACACCTCATTTTTCCTACAGATATGTAGGAAACATTTCTCCATTAACTAATGAGCAGCATTCTTGTAAGATGGAGCTGCCAGCTGTGGCTGACTCCATGGCCCTTCCATTGCACATTGAGGGGCAAACTTGATTCCAATGGCAGGCAGCAACAAGTCTGGCAGGATGGGCAGAGATTCAGGGGTTCAGAGCTGGTATCAGCTACATTAGCTAAATATCTGAATTAACCAGATTTGCTAAACCAGATGGAGACTCACTAATGAATGTATATTTGGGAAAACATAACGGTCCCCTGGTTCTTTGCTCCTAGAGACTCACTAGTAGACCAGGCTGCCCTCCTGTCTTAACCTCTCAAGTGCTGTACTCCCACACCTGAATGAAACTTTTAAAAAATTGTGACCGTGTTTTTGATTGTTTTGTTGAATTGGTTTTTGGTTTGATATTTTGATACAGTCTCATGTGTATATATACACCCAGTTGGCCTTGAACTCGCTATCTGAGGATGCCCTTGAATCTCTTGACTCTCCTGACTCTCACCTCCCAAGTGCTGGTGACAGGACCTGGGACTTCAGGCATGCTTGGCCAGCCTTCCACCAACTGAGCAACACCTCCACCACTGTCTGGAGGATTGTTTCATTTTTCTTACCACTGGTGCAGTTGAACACACTGGGGAAGATTTTGCTGAAGCAGAAAATTCATCCCAGAAGAGAGACACTCCAGAGAGCTGCAGCAATTTGTGAGCAAACGCTGTGGGCTGATGCACATTGACTCCTGAGGACTCATCGGCAGTTTCATCACAGTACACAGTTCTGAAAGGTACAAAGGACATTTATAAGAAATTCCTGGGACATATACTTTCAGTGAGATTTTAAGAGACAGTGCTTCTAAGTTACAGTGAAATGTCAGTGCTAGCGCCCCTATGCCTGTGAGAACGCTTGCAGCCCAGCACAGAGAGGTAGAGGCAGGAGGACCGGCATCAAGGGCTACATGAGCTACATCAGCTTCTGTCTCAAAAGAACTTTGCTTGGTTGGTTTTGTTTTTCAAGACAGTGTTTTTCGGTGTAGCCCTGGCTATCATGGGACTTCTCTGTAGACCAGGATGGTCTTGAACTCAGAGATCCACCTGCCTGACTGTCCCTGTGTTGAGATTAAAGGTATACCCCACCACCACCCAGCAAAAGAATTTTATTTAATTAAGAAGGAAAGGGGGGATTAGACGGAGTGGGAACAGACAGGAGAGAATAACTCATGTGTGTTAAAATACATTATGTATGAAAATATAATAAAACTCACTTTTATAAAACAAAAAAACAAAAAAAAACAAAAAAAAGAAAATGTGGCACATTTACACTTCAGAGTACTACTCAGTGGTAAAAATAACTATGACATTTTGAATTTTGCATGCAAATGGATGGAATTAGAAAACAATATCCTGAGTGAGGTAGCCCAGACCCAAAAAGATGAATATGGTATGTACTCACTAGTTATAAACAAAGGATATAGAGCTTAAATTTCATGATTCTAAAGAAGCTAAGTAATTAAGTGAACCCAAAGAAAAACATATATAGACCCACCTGGAAACTGGAAACAGACAAGATCGCCTGGCAAAATTGGGAGCAAGGGGGGTGAGGAGAGAAGGGAGGGTAGAAGGGGAAGAGAAGGGGAGGAGGGGAGGTTTGAGGAGAACTTGAGGGAATGGGATAGTAGAGATGGAGGAAGGACAGAAATGAGAACAAGGAAAGAGATACCTTGATTGAGGGAGCCATTATAGGGTTAGCAGAAACCAGGCTCTAGAGAAATTCCTAGGAATCCACAAGGATGACCCTGCCTAAGACCCTAAGTGATATAGGAGAGGGGGCCTGTTCTTGACTTGCCCTGTAATCAGACTGATGATTATCTTAAATATCACCATAGAACCTTATCCAGCAACTGGTGGAAACAGAGGCAGAGACCCACATAGGAGCACTGGGGTGAGCTCCCAAAGTCCAGTTGAAGAGTGGAAGAAAAGGGAATATGAGCAAAGAGGTCAAGACCATGATGAGTTCACCCACTGAAACAGTTTGTCTGAGCTAATGGGAGCCTACCTACTCCAGCTGGACTGGGAAGAAACAAGCATAGGACCAAACTAGTCCATCTGAATGTGGTTGACAGATTCATGGCTGGGGCAGACTGAGGGTCCACTGACAGTGGCACCAGGATTTATCCCTACTGCATGTACTGGCTTTTTTGGGATCCTATTTTCTTTGGATGGATACTTTGCTCAGCCTAGATATAGTAGGGAGGGCCTTGGACCTTCCACAAAGCAATGTGCCCTACCCTCTCTGAGGATTAGATGGGGGTGGGGTGGAGGGTGTGTGGAAGGAATGGGAGGAGGAGAGGGAGTGGGAACTTGGATTAGTATTTTTTTAATTAATGAATAAAAAAAACATTTTGATTCTCAACCCATATACAGGCAGACTCCCGAATTTTTCCATTTGAATAACAATAATTCAGCTATGAAATATTCCTCATAAGAAACTAAGGAAGGAATGGAGACAAAAATAAGACAATGTTCTTCCTCTGCAGTGGAAATTCGAATAGATCCTATCCTATCAGTCAGCCTCGGTTCTTTTCTGGCCTAGTGTCATCATTACTCTGGTGGTGGTGTAATTATTTGAAAAAAAAAAAAAAGCCCACAACGCTCCTGGAAGTGATTTTAGTCTGGTCAAGAATTCCAGGGCTTTGGAGGGAGAGGGGGCTGGAGAGGTGAATCAATTTTTAAAGAGTTTCCCACAAAAATATAATAACCTGAATTCAGCTGCCCAGCATTCATGAAAAAGTCATGTGGGTGGTAACCCTCTGCAACCCCAGGGCTGAGGAGTACAGGGGTCACATGACGTGGGGATTGGTGACCAGCCAGGGTAGCCGATTGGTGAGCTTGTTGCTTCAAACATAAGGTCAAAAATAGTAGAGGACACCCACTGTTGACCTCTGACCTCCACATGAACATACACTAAGGATAACACACATACCACATACACACAAACACAGATGGATATTTCACATATATTCTTTAAATAAAAATAATTGTGTGGTTTTAAGAAGACTTGCAGTCCTTGAAGGTGGTGCACTATGTCCCTGGAAGCTGACATATAAAACGTGTCACAGCCTGGTCTACAAGAGCTAGTTCCAGGACAGGCTCTAAAAAAGCTGCAGAGAAACCCTATCTTGAAAAACCAAAAAAAAAGAAAAAAAGAAAAAAAATAAAACGTGTCACAACATATTAACAGCCTCCCTAATCTCTAAATAGATGAGAGAATACCAAAGAAGGATCAACACCTTCGCCTGAGACCTATTGTAAAAGATGTAGAGGAGGCAGTATATAAATCACATTATTTTCATCGAGCCAAGAACCTGGATCCCAGGAAGCAGTGGGGGAAGCACTATTGTGTGACCACGGAAAGAGTTAAACCATTTTTCTATTTACATGGTTTATTTCACAAGTGTCTGACTCATTGGGCATAGCTAGCACAGTTAAATTACAAAATTACTATTTGGTCTCTTTTTTATTGACTACAATTCAAGGCTGCTTCAAGCCTCCCAAATTTAATCCCCCCCTAGCTCTTTGGCAAGAATATTACCTTTTCTTTGCACTGTTAAACTGTGCGAGATACCCCTAAGGCTACATGGAGACTTGCTCTCTGAGATGGTGGCTAACGGAGTGTATCACTTTCTCATGATTTCCCATTCTCCTGTAAATTGGGAGAGGCAGGGGGAGCAGTGGAATGTGAATTTTGTGTTGTCAGCACTTTCCTGCCACAGTCTCAGTCCGTGTGGTGGCTGTTTTGGTAATTAATTATCGTGTGTTGGTCGCTCGTCATTCTAAGTTAGCATTTAGTAACCTGTCAAATCCCGAGCTAATGAGCCTATCTCGTGGAGTCTGATGCATTTATTTTACTTTACTTTTAAGCATCATGGCAGTTGCTGGTTTTGTTGGGTCAGAATGGAGTTAAGAGGGAGATGGTGAATCAGTCCATAGCTATGGGGAGCCCGACAGATACGACCACCCAGACAACTGACTGTCTTTATTCCAGAGGCTGGGACTACACTTGGGTGTTCAGGGCCTAAATGTAGCCTGAGCATTTAGTACAAAGGGCCAATATCTTGCTCTACAGCTGAGAGAGAGAGAGAGAGAGAGAGAGAGAGAGAGAGAGAGAGAGAGAGAGAGAGAGAGAGAGAGAGAGCACGAGCAAGTAGTTTAACAGAAGTTAAAATAAGCAGTTAGTCAGAGGGGGAGGTTTTCACAAAGAGGTAGTTTAACCGAAGCTAAGTTACCTGGGACGTCGTGACCTGGTGCTCCTAGAACAGAGTTGGGTAATTTTCCATGGGATTCTCCATCAATGAGTTTAAATTCTAGTTAATCTAAAATGGCCTCAGCAAGAATAAAAGATGGAGGAGCCTCTGCAATGTCCTGCCCCATGAGGACAAAAAAGCCTTGTCTTTGCTTTCCTACTGTTCCCACTAAGAATCTGATACTGAAAATATTTTACGGACTCTAAATAATTTGAATTTTTTGTTAGTGTGGCAAGGAGTAAGGAACACACACAGTGTGCAATGCACCTGGAAGTCAGAGGACAACTCTGCAATTATTATCATCTGTTCTGGGTTCCAAGGATTGAATTCAGGGCCTTGAGCTTTAGATGCAAGGACTTTCACATACTGGGCCATTACATTGGCCTTGTGTTGATTTTAGTCTGACATGCTAAATTGGATTGGAGATTGAAGTACTTTGCCCTAATAGTAAATATGATTTTATTGGTGAATGTATGAAGTAGCTCATTTCAGAATATTCTCTGTGAAAATTCTGTAATTTTAAAATTCATATTCTTCTTAAGATTTTTGTGCTAGAAACATGAGGAGCTAAAGAAGATTTTAGCTTCCTTCCATCTTTGCTGGTGTTTTGGCCTTCCGTAATGGTGGACCATAGTAGCCTTATTGTTTCTATATTGGTGAGCACTGTGGCTTCAGGGCAGAGTGAGAACACTCCGCTTGAAGCTTCACTTGCTCAGATAGTCAGCTTTTACTGCCTTGGTTTATGTGCTGACAGGCAGGCTGGGACAGCAAGAATCTGTCTGGCTGCCCATCAATGGACAGATAGGCAAGAACATAAAGTGTGTAAGCATGATAGAGTTTTATTCAGCCATAAAGAAGAATGCAATTATGTTACATGCAAGGTATAATTAGAACTCATCGTATGGAATGAAGTCAACCATAACAAGATAAACATACACACATGTTTTTTCTCATGTGTGTAAGATGGGCTTTACACATGCATACACACAGGTACCATGAAAATAGAGGGGGCTCCATTTAAGACAGAACGGGAGCAACAGAAGTTGGCAGCTAGGGACAGGAGAGGGTGGTGGGAAGCAAATATAGTCAAGGTCCGTACTGATATGCTTCATCAAAATGTTGTTATGAAAATATTGCTTTGTAAAAGGCATATATACCTATTCAAAAGAATAGCAATTTTCTGGTAGTGGCTGTGACTCCCCTGATGAGGAGTAGCAGCTGGGACCACATGGAAGTGCACCCGGTCCCTGAGTCTCCACTTTGACCTTCATATGCATATTTATGTGATGTCTGCTGAGGACACAGCACCTTCCTTCTTTGCTGAGGCTCAGCTGATCCAGAAGTAGATCACTTACTTTTCATAGAAAGAAGTGGATTCTTCAGTTTACATGCAAAATTCAGACTGGTAGCTACTTCTGAAGCCTGGGCGTAGCTTTGGTGTCATGAGATTGGGGAATGTCTGCAATTCAAGAAGGAAGAATTTTTTTTTCTTGTCAATCAAAATCAGGTGAAACTACTTCCGTGTAGGGAATTTAGCCAGGGAGTGAACCTGTTTCTGTCGAGATACCACAGTGAGGATGGGAGAAGCAGCGCAACACCCGCCATGTTCTCTTACTGCTGCTGGTGTTGGTGGTTCCCCTGAAAGCAAGCTAGGACAGACTCATTTTCCATCTCAGGAGAGCATGCATTGATTCTGTAGAAAAGTTCGCCCTCTTGGGTGTTAGTTACTCTCACATTGCTTGTTGGTTGTGCTTGTTATGTTTTTATAATGTAGGGATATGCTCCGATCCCCTCCTCAAACATGTGAGAAAACATGTTTCCAGTTTTTCAGGTTTATATTAACAATAAGCTAATATTTTCTGTTTCTTGTTGTCTGTTTATCAGAAAACTCAAAAGTTCAGAGGTGAGGAACAACTGTTAGCCTTGTTTTTACTTGTCCTGAGATGGTATCACTGTGGGTCTGAGGCTGGCCTTCAATTTAAGATTCCCCCGCCTCCTCTTCCTGGCTGCTGAGGTGACTGGGGTGTGTGTGCTCCACACTCAGCCTGCCCCTTGGTCTTCTATAACAGTGTATTCTAATGACAGCAGATCCACAGGCACTGGCATCTTGTGTGTTCTTTGCAGAAATCTGAGCTGTGTCGAGCCATCATTTGCAGGAAGTTTCAGATGACTCTCTGTGTTTATAGTTAACCTCTTTGAACTTGTCAGTTGTGAGTCACTCAGGGTGATAACCATCTAACCCAATACTTTTACCTGACTGCAGTATCAAGGGAACAAGGGAGCATCTTCGAGGGCTGACTTCTGGCAATGGCACAAGCTAATCTGAAGCTCCTGTAGTCCACAAAAGATCTCAGCATAGCATCCTCCCTGCCCCCATCCTGTTTCGCACTTTGGAGTATGCATAGGCTGGTTCTCTTTCCAGTTAGAGGAGGCAGTGGAGAGAAATGGTATTGATGAGGGCTGATTAAGCAAATTAATGAATTGAGACAGCTGCATAGTAAGTGAGAAGAATTTGAGGAGCGGAATTGGTTTTTGCTCATTGACCGTACAGTGTAGGCGTTTAAACCACAAGGGGATGTTAAGGAACAAGCTATATTGCCAAGGTAAGTGAAGAAAAACTATTTAGAATTGCATATGTATCATTTCTTTTTCCAAAGAATAGTTATGTGCTGGCTATCTACGGCCGTCCTGCCAGATATCGTTCTAGACCCATTTTCTGAGTCATCTGCAGCAACAGAAATGATTTTTTTCAACAAATGTATGCTGGAATTTGCAGCCCAGGCACTGCATGGTGCTGTGGATACTGATGAGCGTGTCTTCCCATTGGACAGTGTGGGATAAAGTCCAGTGTCCTTTGTGAGGTGTGCTTAATATTCTCGACTCAAAGTGTGTCCTTTTACATTCTTCTCATTTGATTTTCTTATTTTCTTTTATTTTTTATTTTTTGTGTGTGAATGCATGTGTGTGTGCATGTGAGTGTGAGAGTGAGTGTGTGAGTGTGTGCATGTGCGTGTGAATGAGTGTGTGAATGTGTGGGTGTGCATGTGAGTGAGTGTGTGAGTGTATGCATGTGCGTGTGAGTGAGTGTGTGAATGTGTGGGTGTGCATGTGAGTGAGTGTGTGAGTGTGTGCATGTGCGTGTGAGTGAGTGTGCGTGTGAGTGAGGGTGTGAGTGAGAATTGTGTGTGGGTGTGCATGTATGTGTATGTGTGTGAGTGTGTGTGTGTAGGTCAGGTACAACCGAGGCTTTTAGTCCTCATCTTCTACCTTATTTAAACCAGGGTCTCTGTTGTTTCCTGCTCTGAACATTAGGTAAGATGTCCCACAAACTTCCATGGAGTCTCCTTTTCTTATCTCCTGGCTTGCTGCAGGCAGCATTGAGATTGCAGACCCAAGATACCCATCATGCTTTTCGTAATTCTGGTGACCAAATTCAGGTCCTCACATTGTATGGCAAGTGTCTTGCACACTGAGACATCTCCCCACATTTTAAAACATAGAGAATGTTATGTTGGTAAGAATGTGAGGCCCTAGCAAATGCTCTAACTTGTTCCTCGTAGGGCTGAAGTTACTTTGAGGTTCACTTAGCCGTGTCCTGGATACTCGAAGTATGTAAACCTTTGCTACTTAACCCCTAAAATTATGCATGCTGGAGATCCAGACCAGAAGACTCCCTTTACCACGGAAGCAAAAAGTTATGGAAAATAACCACATATGCTACCCATACTTGCTGGTTTAGCAGAGGAGAGATGAAGACAGATGGATTCGCTAATTGGTCAGTTTCCCTTTCTTCGTGAGCTCTGGGAAGGTGAGAGACCCTGTCTCAAAACAAAACAAAAGATGGATGACACCTTAGAAATGACACTGCGGTTGTCCTCTGGCCTCTACATATATAGAAACATATATACATGCATACATGTGCATGAGAACACATACATACACAGAAGATGGAGAGGAGAGATGATAGATAGATGATAGATAGATAGATAGATAGATAGATAGATAGATAGATGATAGATAGATAGATGATAGATAGATAGATAGATAGATGATAGATAGATAGATAGATAGATAGATAGATAGATAGATAGATGATAGATAGATAGATAGATAGATAGATAGGTGATAGATAGATAGATAGATAGATAGGTGATAGATAGATGATAGATAGATGATAGATAGGTAGGTAGATAGATAATAGATATATGGAGATATGAAAATTAACAAAACAAAAATCAACTGAATAAGAATTAATAGCTCATCAATAGGGAAATAGAAAATAAACTATACTGAATTCATATCTGCATTGCCATATTGTATTTAAAATGAATAAGTCAGATTCCTGTACAAAGATAAACCTTAAAAACATAATTTTGAACAACTCCATGTCATTTGTAGGAAGGATTACAGAGTGACCTCAGTTGTAATAATTTTGAACATAAAAATTTTATACATGCATAAATACATATGTATATATATATATATATTCTCTCTTACCACATTCACATGTTATTAAATAAGGGAGCGAAGTCTGGGAATTCTAAATACTGAAAAAGCAGTGTGCCCATCTATATTGGGAGGTAGGAGATAGCTGGATAGCTTGAAGTGAGCTAAAGCAACTGAGAGAGACTCAATTATATTTGTTACGTTTTATGCTGTAAGCTAGAGGGGGGAGACATACAGCCCAGAGTGTAACTATCTTTTGTTCTTTATTTGTATGACTGATATGTTGCATAAGAAAAAATGAATATTTCAAAGGCTATTGTCTTTGGTTTGTGGGAATGTGTGTGTGTGTGTAGTCTCTGTGTGTGTGTTCATGCTACATCTTTTGAACATCAAATTACTTTCTTTCAGATGCCTGGAGTCTGATTGTTTTCAGGACTTTGAAAAGGTCTTTGCACAAAGCCAATGGCCTTTTTGAGTGCAGTATCGAAGGGCAGGTGAGCCAAGGGAGGGAGAGCCCTCAGTCCACAGGACAAAGTCTGGGTCTGTCCTGTGGTTCCCTGATGGCTTTGATCAATGTAAACTGCTAATTGAAAGGTCTGCCTGTGTTTTTCAACAGAAATGATTTTCTCCCTGACTCAATTACTGGGATAATTGCTTCCCGTCTCAATGTTCTTTCTACTGAGCCGATTCAGTGTGAGCACCAGAACCTTTCATTCTGCGCTTCTCTGTTGTGACAGGGAACAAGCCCTTTGTGGACCCTTGTGTTTCAGCGTTTCAGGACTGACATGCACCATCTTCTCTTTCTCTCTGTGTGCGATGAGGTCAAGTTTGATTTGGAAAGCTGGGATTTCTTTCAGATTTACAAGTGTTTTAAGTCTCATTGATAGTAAATATTTGGCCAGGGTGATTCTGCCTTCTTCCTTCTTCCTCTTTCATTCTCTTTTTTCTAGCATGCACCTTTCCTCTGGTTCGGAATGGCAGTCCCATCAGTAAGTGTTTTCCTTAGCACAACAGGCGTCCTGCAAGGGAACTGGCTAGGAGGGTGCAGTGGAGAGGTTTGATTCAAGTAAAAGCTGGGCTATAGATTGTAGGGTGGAGCAGGCAAATAGGACAAACTCAGGTCAATACTGATGGGCTGGGAGAGGCAAAAATAGTTTCCACGAGAACATGCCATTAGACTACGGGGAAATTTATAATATATGTTTGACAGCAACACAGTGAGTTTCTATGTTTATTTTTGACAAGTTAAAGGGCTAATGGTATGTTTTATTTTGAGATATTAAGTGGGTATTGGTCTCTACTGTGCATATATATGAGCTTAAGAATTCTCTTAACTCTTTTTTTTTTGGCTTTTAAATAACCCATTAAGCCCATATGCACTGTCCATATAGCAATGGGTGAGGGCCATCTGCTGGAATGTGGTCAACCCACCAGGGGTCACAATCTCTTAGAAAAATGACTCTCCCAAAAGCTAACTGCCAGTATGTCCTCAGCAGGAGTTGGAGCTCATGAGCTACTCTGACCCCTGCTACAGTTTGATTGGCTTGAGCCTGCTCAGGTCTGGTACAGGCAGCCATGACTGATGTAGGCTTATGGGTTCATTGACCTTGAAATGTCCCGGAAGCACTGGTTTGCCCCCATCCTCTTGGAAGTCTCGCTCTTACAATTTTTCCACCTTCTGCTTCTAGAATTGGCCCTGAGTCTTTGCAGAGGGGTTGTGATACAGACACCTGATTTGTAACTGAACACTCCAGAAATATTGTTTCTTTGTGCCTTGTTTAGTTGTCACCGGATAGCATCTTCCCAGATGAGGACTGGGGCTGCGTGAATCTGTGGATGGAGATAAGAGTTTAGAGAGCAGTTTGATAAGAAGCTGGGAAGGATGAGTACATGGGAGTGGATCTTGCGGACATTATGGGTAGAAGTGGAATATATATGGTCAAATTATATTGCATGCATGAAATTCTCGAAAAAAGTTTTTAAATTGTTAATTTTTTTTAAAAAAAATGTTCTCTAGAAATCTTGCATGTACCCAGATCCTCCAGGTCTTCCATTCTTTATTTCTCCTCTCTGTAATATTTCCTGAGCCGTGGGCAGGGTTGATAAAGTTGTCACATTTAGGGCTCAGCATTCATTCTTTTATTCTCAGGGCTTTGACCATTTGATAATGTGTGTCTGTACTGACTGTTCTCCATGGCAAAATAAACTCCCCTGATCAGCTCATGAGTATCACTGATCATGCTGGTTCACAGACACATGTATTTGAGAGAAAGCTTGAACAGTAAGTTGAAGAAATGGGGGATAAAATACAATAAACTTTCCCTCTGTGGAGAGGGGCCAAGCAGTGTAGACTGCCATTGTTAGTATTTAAGCCTCTGCACTGGCCTGACCTTGGGGTGTAAGTCCTTAGCTGTAGCCACTAAGAGCACCTCCTGTGCACATTCACTGTGTTCCCTTTTAAAAGGGCCCTGCCCACCTCCCATCTCCCTATCTCTCTCTCTCTCTGTGTCTCTCTCTCTGTCTCTCTCTCTGTCTCTCTCTCTCTCTCCCCTCCCTCTCTCTCTCTCTCTCTCTCTCTCTCTCTCTCTCTCTCTCTCTCTCTCTCTCTCTCTCTCTCTCTCTCTCTCTCTCTCTCTCCCCTCTTGTTACTCCTGTCCCCAGAGGCTGGTCTTCCCTCTCCCCTTTTCCCATTCACTTTTCCCCAATAACAAACCTGTCCACCACAGCATCTTTCTCTCTCACACCACTTTTCTACATTACAAAAGCCATATTACAAAAACACAAGGGACAGATGAGGCAGCAAAAGAACCTGCAGAAAGACGGTGGCATTTGATGTGGACCTGGAAGAATGAAGAGATTTCCAGGTAGAGAATTCTCTACCTAGATTTCTGTCTCATTTTCTGTGTCCCAAGAAGATAAACAAAGATGTAGAGAAAATCATATCAAAATACCAAGGGCCCAGTCTTCAAGGTGTTAGTCTAAGGGCTGGGAATGTGTCCCAGGTGGTAAAGTGCTTGGCTAGCATGCATGAAGCCTTGATTTGAAGCCTCAACACTACAGAAATGAGGCATTTCTATAATTCCAGCCCTCATGAGGTGGGGCAGGAAGGTCCGAACTTTAAGGTCATTCTTGACTACATACCAAGTTCCAGGTCAATACATTCTGCCTGAGACTTATTAAAACTTAAAAGGGGCTGGATAGATGCTCAGTGATTATGACGACATCCTGCTCTTGCGTCCACCCCAGGTTTGGTTTCCAGCATGCACATGGTGGCTCACACAGACTGAAACTCTAGTTCTAGGGTATCTGTTGCCCTCTTCTGGTCTCCAGTTCATATATACACACACATGGCACACACACACACACTCAGGCACATACACGTAAAATATATTTATTGGCTAGGCACCAGTTAAAATTGGACTTTTGTTTACTAAACCCCAAATGAAGTCCTAATGGAGAAAATGAACTATAAGGATGCTTTCAGATCCTATCCACATAGGTGTTTTAACTTCATAAATGCGTCTCTTCATCCTTGCCTCCTCTTCACCCTGGTCCTGCCTTCTATTGCTCAATACTCCCAATCCTTCTGGCAGTACCTCTTCTTTTTGCCCAGAGTCTACCCTGACAGCAAACAATGAACCTTCAAAGCTGAGCTTCCTTTAGAGAACTTGGAGTAGAGAGAGGGAAAAAAACTGCATATGAATGAACAAAATAAACTGTCTTAGTTAGGGTTTCTGTTACTGCAAGAAAACACCATGACCAAAAGGCAAGGTAGGGAGGAAAGAGATTATTTGGTTTACATTTCCATATTGCTGTTCATCATCGAAGGAAAGTCAGGACAGGAACTTAAACAGAGCGTGAACCTGGAGGCAGGAGCTGATGCAAAGGCCATGGAGGAGAGCTGCTTACTGGCTTGCTCCCCATAGTTTGCTTAGCCTACCTTCTTATAGAACTCAGGACCACTAGCCCAGGAATGGCCCCACCCAAAATGGGCCCTCATCCTTCAATCACTAATTAAGAAAAAGGTTTACAGCTGAATATTATGTAGTTGTTTTTCTCAACTGAGGTTCTGTTGTTTCTAATAAGTTTGTGTTAAGTTGACATAGGACTGTGTTTCCCGGGAAAGAGTCATCATTTCATGGGAGTTATCTCATAATCTCCTCTCATTCCATAAGGAAATCACTGATTTTCTTCACATCACTACATTCCTAGACTCTCTCGCAACCCCAAAATATAAATCTTCAACCTTGAGGCATTCAAAATAAGAAATTAAAGATCATTTTTTTTTATTTTTAACCAATAATGTAATTTCAAGATATGAAAACATGCCCAAAATAATAATAAACACAGAAAGCCTTATAAACAAGGCTATTTGCTTTATTTTCATAGATCTGAAGATTTTTAGAAAATCACCAGCAGTTCAGAAATGGAAGTACCACACTCAAAAGACTAGAAAGATCATCTTCTCAGAATACAAGAAAGGAAAAGGAAATTAAACTTTGGTTTTAAATTCTCCTTTTTTTCCCACTTTATATCATGGATAAAGACATACTCCCAGACTGTGCAGGTTAAAGAGAGGATTATCCAGATCCGTGGTCCCATTCATGCATTTTATTCATACACAATGGAAGAATTTCAACTGTTTTTGTTACACATGAAGTCTTGAAGAAGTTGAATCTTTCTGGAGCATCACAATCCTGTGAGTTAGTTCTTCAGAGTTTGCTTTTCCTCCAAAGTGTTTCAAACAGGCAGTGGAAGAATTCATTACTTAGGTCTACTTGTTGGGGACCAGTTTCTGATGCTGTATGATACTTACCAAAAGGGAGTGTTAACTTTTTCTTTTGATTATAAATTTAAAACAGGAGAGCTAAATATTAGCCATTTTCCTCATTCCCATTGTTAGTGTGCATCAGAGTTGGACTTTCAATTGTTTGTGATAATGTTTAATTTGTGATAATTGTTTAAATAATGAGCTAACTGTAGATATGATTACACAGTCCTAATTTTGAACACTGTTGAAACTTGGTGCACAGTGGGTTCACCTTTTCTTTCTTCCTTTCTTTCCCTATCCCTTCCTTCCTCATCTGTATCCATCTTAAAAAGTGGCTTCTCTCACTTCATCTCTGATGAGTCTGCATAATTTAGCCTCTTACTTACTTTGTAATGTCTGTAAATGCCTTTAATCCTAGAACTCAGGAGGCAGAGGCAGATGGATTTCTGTGAGTTCGATGTCAGCCTGGTCTACAAAGTGAGTTCCAGAACAGCCAGAGCTATACAGAGAAACCCTGCCTCAAAAAACAAACAGAAAGTCAATTGTTCTCCTACCACCTTCTGGTTTTGTGAATAGTGTAGCTGATGGACTGAAGTTTTAAGCTACTTCAGAAGAAAGTTATACATCACTTCTTTCTATTGGATGAGAGTGGGAAACTGTGGGTGGGCCTGATACAGAATGGGAAAGCAAATTAAAACCTCATCCATCAGTCCATCAGTTCCCATCTGTTCTTGTCTTTCAGCTGCATGTGTTTGTTAAGCAAAGACACATGCCTATGTAAGTTAATAAAGGTATATATTTATGTAGATTTATCAGTATGTTCAGATATGTTTGTGATACAAAAGTGTCCTTACCTAAAATAGTTTATTAAACTGCTAAAGCTTTCAAAGACTGAAAGATTCCTGCTAGTGTTACCACACAAAGAGCAAGATTGAGGAACAAGTATTTTAGAACATTAGTTTCATGAAAACATCTAAAGATCTTCCTGTTTTATATCGAGAAAACACACCTTGTCTTGATGCTGTGTTCTCTTGTCTTTAAGAACAACCACAAGCTATTTATATGAGCTTGGAATTAAGGACTGCATTGGAAGTCACAACAGCATTCCCAGTGGGGATGTCCAATAAGGACATCATGTTAAGGCTCAAAATGTACTAAGTGTCCATGGGTTGTGAGTTCTTTTCTTGGTCTCTCACAAAAGAGCCTGGAAGAAGACACCTAGGAAAGTGATTAGACTGAGATAAGGTCAAGAGGGTGGGGCCTCTCTAGGGGAAGAAAGTTCCCCTAAAGTGTGGAAGAGACTCCATGGCTTCTTTGCCATGTGAGAAACCAATGAGAGTGACCATCAACAAGAGAGGAGGGAATATTCCCCCAAATCTGCTAGCTTTCCTTCTTGGTCTCCCTAGCAGAACTGTGATGGATCTTTGGCACATGACACCATGCAAGAGTGACGAGAAAATGTTCAAAGAATTGTAGAACAGAATTATATCTCACTGCCTCTTAGATGTGTATGGCTCTGTTGCTTAGTTTAACCAAAATGAAAGTGGTGGGCCCCTCTCCTGTATGTATTGTTGAAATATCAATTTGTGAGCTCCCATTGTCTAGAAGGTTTTGACTATAATTTAAGGTTCATGTCCTATCAACTCACATTTCTGAAATAAATAAATAATAAAGGCAAAAGTAAAACAGAGAATGACTCAAACCTGTAATAAACAAATGTGCATCCCCAAGTTGCTAACTGTTGACAGAGGATTCTGTTCCAGTCCCACAGCTGTTCAGTCCCAAAGAAACACACAGAGGTCTACATTAATTATAAACTGGTTGGTCTATTAGCTCAGGCTTCTTATTAACTCTAACATCTTAAATTAGCTCATAACACGTGGCTTGGTACCTTTTATCAGTGAGATATTCTCATCTTGCTTCCTCTGAATCTGGATTATGACTACAGATTGAGCCTTTCCTCTTTCCAGAATTCTTCTGTTCTCATCATCCCACCTATACTTCCTGCCTAGCTACAGGCCAGTCAGCATTTTATTAAAACAATATAAATGACAAATTTTTACAGGTTACAAGACAATTGTCCCACAACATTCCCCCCTTTTTTTCTAAAACAAGAACTCTGAATCTAATTTTTTTTTTTGTTTAGCTTTTTTTCCCCGACCATTATCCATAACAACTTGTAACCAATGCTCTAAACAAAGATAACTATCCATAATCCATTTTGGGGGAATATGCACATAGTTTTCCAGGCTACTTCCTGCTGATTGGGAGTGTTGATAATATTATGGGGAACTAAAGAAAATTTAGAATTATGATCAAGTCCTGACTAGAGTAGTCTGTGAGGTTTGATCATCTCAACCAGCAGTCTTGAAACTATTCTGGATGTAGAACTCAGAGGAAACTCCAACAGAGGTCCTCTTGAAATGTTAGATCATCTGTTCCTATCAGAGATTCTTCAGGGCGTCTTTTCTGATCACACCTGATTTTTCTTAACCCAGAATAAATCCACAGTCTCTCATTTTTTGTGGAAACAAAAATAAAACCTCTTCTCCAAAGTAGCATATCTTTTATTTAAATTTTAAAGTCAAAGCATTTTCAAAATATATATGTTCAATTAATCTAGCAGCATTTGTAATCAAATGTCTCTTAGCAGCTACTGTTCCTCAGCCATCAAATAATTCAAAGACAACACAATAACATACAGTATCTAGACTCTCTGTGTATTTTCCATTTTTACATGGTTTTATTTTAAATTCTATTTATTTTATTTTTATTTTTAATTTTGGCTTTTTGAGACAGGGTTTCTCTATGTGTCTTTGGCTATCCTGAAACTTACTCTGTAGACCAGGCTGTCCAGGAACTCACAGAGATCTGACTGCCTCTCCCTCTCAAGTGCTGGGATTAAAGTTGTCTGCCACCACACCCAACTTCTCTCTCTCTCTCTCTCTCTCTCTCTCTCTCTCTCTCTCTCTCTCTCTTTCTCTCTCTGGACTTTATCATTTTTTCCTTTCTCTCCCAAGTCTATATATATATATATTTTTAAATACATTGTAAACCATTTAGAGGGTTTTTTCATCTGCATCTATCTTTATTGTATATCTCTTTTTCTGACCATATGAGTCTTTAATTTGCTAAGCGATATGGGAAGGATTAAAGCTGTGACTTTAATGACTGGATCCACACCTTCCTTAGCTTTCTGAGAGCCTAGCCTTGTGGCAGAGGTAAGACTGGAGTCATGTTTATTGTCCCAACTCTATGGAGTTTCAAGGTTCCTGCCACCACCAAGTAACATGCTGTTGCATCAACTGCATGGTAAAATTTGATTACCTGGACATGTATACATCTCTACACAAAAATCAGGGCTGAATTTAGATGTGGACAATGGTTATTCTTCTCTAAATCCAAGCCTGTTGTTAAAAGAAAAATTCAGAATTTCTGTCTCATGTCAAAAGCCATCTGGTATGGGACAGAAAGAAGATAGGTTTTAAAGGAAATATTTTACTTTTCTCCATTCCCATTTTGTCTACATAGTATCTTTCATTGAATATATGTTTAAATGAATAATGTTTAAGTTTCCAACAATGACCAGTTGATTTTCCTTCAGTAATCTTTGAAGCTTCCAGGAAGAAGATCCGGCCCCACAACAATGACTCTACCTGGTTGATATGATGCCATGATGCTGATAGTGCTACTATGAGACAGGTTTTTGGGTACCAGCTGCAGAAATGGTGCCCCTCCTTACAATATTCCAGCCAGAACTCCAGATAAGAAATTCAGAAAAACCCTATCAACTGCTCAGAGACCATTTGCAATTATACAAAACAGCAATCTTAAAACTTAACCACCATTTTACTTTTACAGGATCCCAAAGAAAGAACATTGCCCCCTTGACAACTGGATGCAATTCTAGAAGATGACGTCCCCTCTCCCAAGTTTGTCCTCAGGGCTAGGGACACCATTTAAGGGTTGGTTATTACCCATATAGGGTTGGGGTAGAAATTATGTCAGCCCAGAAATCTCAAAAAAGAAGAGGGAAAATAAAATGGGATAATAGGTAGATTAGTGAAAACTTAGTCACACCAATAATAACAATAGTGAGTAATAGAATACTTGTAAGCTATTATTTATGGACAGTTTGCATTGGTATAGATTTTTGTATATTTATACAAATTTAAATTATATTTGTTATATTGAACATACTCCTATTTCTGTTTACACATATTTGTACATCTATACAAAGTTATTTTGTCAGATCATATGAATGCACAGCACATTTCTAACTCTGTTTAAGACTTTTTTTATATTGATACAATTTTAGAATATATTTATCATTGCATTATATATTTCTACTTCCAATCAAGATATTTTATATTGTTTACATTTTGATGTCATTTTCCTCCTTTACTGCACAGTTGTTAAAATATTGTTTAATATTCTGATATGAAGTCTTATTCTTTAAGTTATATAGGTATTACATATTATAGGTCAATAGTCATTCATTTTTGTTATAATTTTATTCAGACTAATTAGGTTCTTTCCATACATAGAGATTATATTCTGCATAGAAGGGTAACCTTCAGCCATTTCAAAGATCTGTAGAACATGGCATTTAAATAACTTAGGATTCTGTTAAAGTGAGACATGATTACTCCTAGCAGCACCGATTTATTCCTGGGAGAGTGTTGAGCACCAAAGACATTCCACTTGGAGTTTGTTTTCTTCTTGGCACAACTGGCCTTTGGGCAAGGAACTTTCCATGCCTCAAACACTGACAAA
Organism: Arvicola amphibius; assembly: GCF_903992535.2. NCBI lineage: Eukaryota > Metazoa > Chordata > Mammalia > Rodentia > Cricetidae > Arvicola > Arvicola amphibius. The sequence continues at coordinate 94,979,256 of NC_052050.1, forward strand.
GTGCACGATGTCTAGACTGGACAAGCAGGATCAAGAAAAAAGACTGCCAAACTTTGCCAAGACAATTTTGAAAATTTTCCTGCCTCTGGAAATGGTCTGTCAGTTACTCTAGGCCTTGCCAAAGTTGGCTGCTTCAATATTTCAAATGAGACTTTGGGTGATTGCTCAGGCAGCCAGTTGTCTCTGTCATCTACTACACATTTTGGAAGCTGCTTGATTGCACTTCCTGCCTACTCAAGTAATATTATCTCCTTTCTCAGGCCTTTGATGGGATTGAAGATTAGAGAGTCAAAGTTACCATCCTATTATGATCTAGCCAAGCTATTTCCAATACAATACTTAGACTCCTTAGGATATAATGTTCATTAAAACATTAGGATATGTTCTTTACTTAATATTGTTTATGCTGGTCATAATTCTAACTTTATACTTGTATCTGTTCCTAGTGTACATAGTTTTGTATTGGGTTTGGAACTCTTATTTAAACAAAAGAGGGAGGTATTGTGGGAGCTCCTTCAGTCAATAGCCTTTAAGATACCAGCCCACTTGGGTGTGGTATATTATAATATAAATGCAGCTGTAAAGCATGTTCTTGCTTTCTTGCTTCTGGCTCTCACTTCCGGCTGCTAGATTCAGTTCTTGTTCCCAGTTCATGCAGAGAACCGTGATCTCGGACTGTGATCTGTGAGTCTACCCCTAAACAAATAACCCTTTATTATACATAATTCTGAGCTAGTGTGTGATTATTTTGTAACTTCCATCATCAGCTAACGTTAATTGTTGTATATCACACCACCATAACCTACCTCCTACTGGCTAACGCACCTTGCCCCTTGGCTGCTCGTCATCTCTTCTACGTCAGGTGTTCTGTGCATCCTTCTCTGTCTACTTTTTGGCACCATCATTTGTTAACTACTGAACCCACATACAGTGTTTGATTTTATTACATCCATAGAAGGCTTTTGGGCAAATAGTGGGTTTTTTCTCATTGTTTGCTAAATAAAGGCTGACTTTGTCACTAGTCAAATGTCTCCAAGTAAGGGGCCAGAGTTAAGGTTAAGAAAGTTTGTTGTTCTTTAGGAGGACATGAGGTTTGTACCTAGTACTTACATCAGAAGGCAGCAAACACCGGTAAGTCCAGTTCCAGGGTATCTGATGCCCACTTCTGAACTCTGTGTGCACTTGCATGCACCCCCCCACAAACACACCCACATGAACATATATTCTAAGAAGTTTTAAATATCCCACAGTTAGTAGTAGGCACACACACATGCACACACGCACACACATACACACACATATGGTAAAAAGAAAACATACAAAAGAAAATTATATTTCTTATTTTGAGAGAATTTCTGATTTGAACACAGAAGTTTGAAAATTACTAAGCTGATAATTTCCTAATTTCCTTTGGTGTTCAGTGGTATTTCCAGTGAATGATGATTAGTAAGGGTGATATTGATTGTGGTAATGATGGCGGTGATGGTGGCAATGATGAGGATGACTATAATGGTGGTGATGAAAATTGTACAGATGGTGATGGTGGCGATGGTGGTGATGCTGCCTCTGGTTATGCTGACTCATTTGAGACACCGTCTCATGTATTCCAATCTCATCCCACACTCTCCGTGTAGTGTGGATAACTGTGAATTTTTGATTCTGCCCCCTCCACCTCCTGAGAACTGTGATTGTGGTTGTTTGCCACCATGTTCAGTTTCTGTGGTGCTGGCGACTGAACCCAGGCCACACACACTGAACAAATGCTCTATCAACTGAGTCACATCTCTGCCTCTGCTGGTGATTTTTCTACAAACACTTTCAGCACCCTAATTTTCACTTAGTGCTAACGAGTGAGTTTAGTATTTTATCTGAACATATTCTGGCCATGATAGTCAAAGCAGCAAACTGGGAACTTAAGATGAGGCAGATGCAGCAAGAGGACACCTTCCCTTGGATGCTAGAGAAGACAGATGCCTTTTCTTTGCCAGAGTGGCTAAGATTTAGCACCACCAGAAATCCAAAATAGCCCCACTGGGCTTGAAGATGCTTCCTTTAAGTCCCAAAGGCTTCAGCTATTTGTGCCTCACTTCTGATATGTATACATATATCTCCAAGACTTTAGTTGATGTATGTCCAGCCAGCTTTACAACAAGGATTTAAGAGCTTCGTGATATTATTTGCCATGAATAATTGCTTGAGGAGCATATTGGATCACCTTGTATAACTTTTACAGGCTGGATTTAATTTCAGGTTTGACTGTTATATTGTAGCTTTGCAGAGCAATAACAAAAAAATCATAATTTAGATTAGGAGAAACAAAACAAATGATGATGGGAGTATTATCATAACCGTAATTTTACAGCACAGTTTAATTATTTGGTTCAGTAATGTTCAATAATTATTTCAACACCAAAATCCCTCTGCATCCCAGCCCCTCAACAAACTAAACAACTGTTTCAGTACCAGCAACTAATTTATAAGGCAATTTCAGAATCTTATGACTTCTTGTCTCTCTGAGATTTACGGTCACTAATAAAAGGCCCTAACTTCAAGAGGCATGAATTAAAACTCATTTATAAAGAGTGAAAATTCAGGATTTTTTCCTTGCTCTTCCTCTATCCAGAGGGGTCCATGTTCTTGTTGACTTGGTGTAAGTGGGGAAACCCTGAATTACAAGGAGTCATTAAATGCTGGGGAAATGAATGAATTTACTCACGTGTCTAAAATAGGAAGTACTAGAAGTGAGCCAGAGGACGTTCTTTTCCTCTTTAACTTCTTAAGAATTAAACTCAGGAAACATTCTTTTGCCTTATTTTTCTTTTTAAAATAAACCAAACCAAAGTTTAATATTGTGCACCTAAAAATCACCCCTCCCACCATGTTCATACTTCACATCCAATTATTGAGTCTGGTAGATGTTTCTTCCACTGCCCTCTGGCCCTCTGGACTGACCACCTTTTCCCTTTGCCTGAAGGTCTATGAACCCTTCCTTCCTGGATTCTTGACTCTACCCTGATCCCCCTCATCTTCCCCCTGCAATCCAGGCATGACAAACTTTTCTGTAATCATGAAACAGATCCCAGCCACTCTTCGAAGGTCCCCACCATCACTTCTTCCGGCTTTAGAATGGAGAGCTAGCACTATCAGCAAGCTTCAGGAAACGGTTCCCACTTGCTTCTCTTTGTCCTAATATCCCATATGGCTCTACCATTTCACAGTCCATGCAGACTGAGCAAGTTTATGTTAGTATGTCTATGTATATGTGTGTGAATACATATGTGGATGTGTGTTTCTACGTGCATGTAAGAATGTGTGTGTATATGTGGGGGTTATGTGTGCTTATCTGTGACTATGTATAATATATGTGCATGTGTTTGTGTAAGGAAATGTCCATTTTTAAGTAGGATTCCTCAATCACTTACCAAATGTCACACCCTGAGAATGGCACCATGCTTGTTTGTATTCTCTACCAAGCACGGTGGCTAGCACGCAATAGGATTAAGAAAGTTACTGCTTTCCTGGTGAATCCCCTGGGGTAACTCTTTTCTACATTTTTCCCTGCCCCTTGCCATGCTCCTTGGTACAGATAGTTTTGTGCCAGGTGATGCCCCTTTACCGGTTAGTTTAACTATGTTAGTGGCTGCTCTCTTGGGCTATTTGGGGGCTGATCCAGTATTCCTTCACATTTGTATGTTTGTTTGTTTGGAAGGCTCATTCCTGTTATCATGCAAGTCATTCTTCAAGGGAAAAAGAAGGACCAACAGCCGCAGCACACACACTTATACACACACACACACACACACACACACACACACACACACTCACACACAATTAGCAGCAAACTATTTTGCATACTCCCCAGGCGGGGCAGGAAAGGGTTCCAGTACACAGATGACAGGCTTCCACTACTAGCAGATTTTAGAGTGTCTCAGAAGCAAAGCTCTTTGTCTGAAAGTAGTTAAAAAGAAGAAGAAAGAAATTGAGGTAGAGGGTTGAATTGATTTCTTCAACCAATATGGTCAAGTTCAATTTGGGTCCTTAAAAGAGTTAACAAAAAATGACGACTCAAAAACTCCGTGTTCCATAAAAATAGCACTATTAAGAAGAAAGCGGTGCTTCTCTGTAACCTCTGTGACACTCTGCTCTGTTGGACTTCCCCTGCTGCAGCTGGTTTTGAGTATAATGCCATTGATTTTGAGACATTTCATAAAGATAATTAGATATACTGGAGCGTATTCTATATTCTCAGCATTTCAGAGGCTATGCAAAGCCACCCACACTTTTGAAATATGTACCTGGCATTTCTTCCTTGAGAAACTTTCAACTTCTGCACACTGGTAGGGGGTGGAGAATTCAGCATCTCTTCTAAGTCTTCCTGAAGCATGAAGCAAGAGAGTGGGAGAAGGGATTTCTGCTTCCTTTCTCACCTCTGTGAATAAATGTATGAAAGATAGGAAGGTATGTTTAATTTATATATTAGTAATCTCAGTCCCAGGGCTCAACTCTTTAACACCTGAGATGCCTTATGTTGTAGAGGGAGGAGAGGGTGCCAAGTTATTACAATCATGATGGCACTTCCATTTGTTTTTTGTTTTTTAGTTATTTAAAAGGAATGCAATTAAGCAGGAAGTATTCAGCATAAGTATGTATTTCAAACAGGCTTTTAATGTGATACAGTTCCATGTGGAACTTTGACCTCATGAAGCTTCCTCAAGGCAATGTCAATCTCTGTCCTGTGATTATTTTTGGTTGAAAAAGAGCTGTTCCTGTATAAAGTACTGAGTAACAAGCATTAGCATCTCTCCTTTGTTGACTTCTGTGGGTTGTAGTGCTGCTATAAGAGTCTCTCCATTCACAGTTAGGTGGGAAATGTCTTGAGCAGTGGGGTACCATGACAACCATTTTCATCATCATTTCTTTCATTGTCAGCTTCACTTTGAAAGTCACATATTTCTTTCTGTTGTTTGTGTAGTCATTGTGACTCTGTGATCTTCACTGTATCTACATAAAATGGTGACCATCTGAAATCTGGAATAACTTGCATAAAGTCATTCAGTTAAGAAGAATAGGATCTGAGATGGGACAGTGAGAATCTTGGCTTTGGGAAGACGTGTGGCCAGATCATATTTTTTGGTGCCTAAGAGCATTTGCTGCTTTTGCATGAGATTGGAGTGCAGGACCCAGCACCCAAACTCATCTCTGGGGAATCCAACTCCTTCATCTATCTTCTGTGGCCACCTTCACATATTCTTGTGCATTCATATACAGATAAATAAAAAGAAAGTCATTTTTGGCATTTGATTCTTTTTGGAAACATTGGGTACCAAACCTTTAAAATGTGGCTTAGGAGGACAAGAAGTCTACACTGTGTCATTTGAAAATGATCATGCAATCTTGGAATCATTTAAGTACTTTCTTGTCATCATATTTAAAAGACAACGACGGCCATTGAGATGGCTCGGTGGGTAAAGGCACTTGGTGCCAAGCCTAATGACTGCGTTTGATCACTGCACCAATGAAGTCCATAGACCAAGTTAATCAATCGAAATAGGCAGTCTTCAGAAATCCAATGATGCCAAAACGGTCATTTTGTTCTTCCTCCTTTCTTGTCCATGTGTCTCCTACCCAGGAGCTACTCATTACGTATTTGCTACAACTCAAGCCACCTCCCTCAGACTCAACTGACTGAGAAGGCTCAGGCTTTCTGCTCTATTATGCTAGAATAAAATGAACAGTATTGGCTTTTTCTTGCTCAGGCCAATTTTCATGGGTTATGTGTTTGTTTTCCTTTATTCTGGTTGATGACAAGAATGTCATTATCAGCCATCTGATCAAGAAAGGAGCTGCAGTTCCTTCCTCCTAACTGACACCCCATTGTCCTCCATTTCTGTGTACATTATGTCAAACCCCGAGAAAGATTATCTCCTAAAACTGTCAGAAGATGGGTTTTAGATGTTAGCAATCAGAATGGACCTGGATTCATTACAGTTCAGTTGCAAAAAAAAAAAAAAAAAAAAATGATCTCAGCCCCCCAAGTGTTGGGTATAGCGTTCTAAACTTTCTTCCAGTTTCTGAAACATGTACGGAAGAATAATTCATAGAATAGTGACTATAGCTTTCCAGTGGAGCACAAATGCACACTAGGATTCTGCTGTTGTCTCATTAAATGTCCATGCGTGTCTGCTGTGTTTGTCTCATCCCTGGCCATCTACCAATGCTTAACAAGCACAGACGCACCCGAGCAGGAGGAAATAATAGCAAACAGAAATAAGGCAAAGCGAACAAATGAGGCGGCAGTGTCTTATTTCTGCCTGGTTACGTTTCAGAAGAGCGGTTACCATTTTTAATATGGTCCATATTTCATCAGTCCCATGTGTTGACATGTCCCAGGATAAGATGGATGATTGACTCAGAGGTATGCCTCTGTCTGGCAGAGTCAATCTTTCCTTCCCTTCAGCAGAACCCCAAAATGTAATTCCCTAATAACTGACATAAGTGCATCTTCTTCCAATAAAGCCACATTATTAAGTTGCCGAGGCAGATGAAAGAGAGGAGTGGGGAAGCTTGCCTTCTACTTGATGTCAGACCATCAGATGCCCACTTACAGTAACTGGAAGGAAGGCGAGCTTCAATTCTCATTGCTGAAATTTCCAGCAAGAGAGCTTTGCTCGTGTGCAATTATTGTCATTTTATACCGGCTAACTGCCGTTTCCTGAGGAATTTCCCATACGAGCCCAGCAGTGATAGAGCAAAGTTAAGCACTATTCTTTCCTGACAGTGAGAAAATACAGGCCCAGAGACATCCCAGAGTAGCGAGAGAATTATCTCTGTATGGCTTTAAGGTGTATAAATTGCATATAAAATGCACTCTAGTTGTGTAACTGGGGGCATAATTCATCAAATAGTCTTCTTCCAATCTCCCAAAATACCCACATAGAAAGAATTCAGAGGGGGTGGCTGCAGTCTAAGAACTTAGACACGTTTATGCAAATCATAGTGTCTAAACATACAGTCTTGGCTCAGCAGAGTGGAGTAAAGCTGAACTGGGGATAAGGCTTACAAAGAGCTAAAAGACTCATATGCTGGAAGGGGAATTTGAAGATGCTGGGCCTGCAAGAAGGGGCGAACTATGAAACAGCTGAGGTAGGAGCAATGGGAGAGAGAATTGCTCACAGTGTGGTGTGGTATACGAAAACACTTCTAAGAATAGTTACAACCAATGTTTGTACTGATATAACCTAAGTTCCCTACATTACCTATACAAACCACAGTGTGCTTCGGGTTGGAGGTCATTGCCCAGGGTTTGGCCTTTCCCGGATGCTCTGTGGTTGTGTGATCATGAGTCTCCTTGTCAGTCATCAGCTGAAATGAAATTACAAGCACAATGACATCCAGTCCAAACGTAAGAGTTTCGGGAATTTTCCTTTCTCTTGGGTAGCATGATCTAGAGATATTAGAAATGAGGGTTCTTCCTTCATCCTCAGTCTTTGAGAAACTGTGAGGAGCAACATCACCATCAACCCATCCATGATATCAAGGTCATGGCTAGGCAGCACACAGGAGATATACATTCCTGTCACTTCCACGCCTTTAGTCTTTAGGAATCATTTGTTAATGTACAATCCCCTGTATTCTGAGCAATATTTTTGCTTTGGTTTGGTTTTTCAAGACAGGGTTTCTCTGTGTAGCCTGGCTATCCTGGAACTTGCTCTTGTAGACCAGGCTGGGCTTAAACTCACAGAGATTCATCTGCCTCTGCCTCCCAAGTGCTGGGATTAAAGGCAATGCACCACCATGCCTGGCTTTTCTGAGCGATATTCTATTACACGTGTAATGTGTTTGTGTTTGTGTAAGCACTGTATTTGTGTATCTGTGGTCAGGAAATATGGCTCTGAATCATGTTGGGGTCAGCTTCATTTCAAACTCAACAGCAAGGGACAAAGCGAAAAGCAATCACAGTGGAGGAAGAGTAGAGACACTCGGAAAGGGAGGCGCTGGGGTTTGCCTGGGGAATGGGTATCTGGCAACATCTGAGTTTGGAGGAGCCAAGAGGTATCAGCAGTGCTCTGATGGTCCTCCCCAGTCTTCAGTGAGGAAGCTGTCAGGTGTCCTTCCTGTTTTACAGATGAGACTACTAAACATCACCCAAGGAAATGACTACTGATCAGACAGAGGCAAGATTGCTGAATTCTCTGAGCACAGGCTGAGTGGCCTGGGGCATTTGGAAAGCTGTCTCTTCCTCCTTCCATCCTTTCTTCTTTCCTCCCTTGTCCTCTGTCCTCTCTTCTCAATCCTTATATAAATCATTGAATTTGTTGTTGTGTTTGGTGTCCAAAATATGACTATATTGCAATCTACCCATCTCCCAGACAAAAATATTTACAAGAATAATAACTTTTTCAGGAATATGATAGTTTTATTTCTGCTCACTGAGTTGATTTTGTTTTTGTTGTTAACTCCTAGTGAATTTATTAGCCAATCAGACTTTCTTGAAGGGCAGCCCAATATTACATGCCCTAAATTCTGCCTGTTGTAATTAAGAGCACACACTCCAGCTCTTCCCTCACCCACCCTTGTCTTCTCTTGGTATTTACTGCGTGATTTGGCACTTAATCATAAGAATGTTCTTCGTACTTTGTAAATGGCATTTCAAACTTCACTTGCCATCATTAGTAGACAACCTAAATTACAACTTTAGCTACAGTGAGCAAGTTCATATACAACAGATTTGGGGAAGGGTGGGCTAATTATTAGTTGTGTAGGAAGATTCATATTATGTTTCCATGTGTTACTCTTAAAGAGAGTTATCTTTATTTTTATTTTGTGTTTGCACATTTCTATGTGGGGATCATGTGTACTTGAATATAGTCACACACAGAGTGCAGAACATGGCCTCAGATCCCCGGGCGCTGAGGTTAAAACCTCTGTGGTAGGTAGGTAGTGGGAACTGAACTTTATAATAGCTAAGCCATCTCCCCAATTGTCTCCATCATCCCTTTCAGCCATCTATTTTCCAGAAAACATCATCTGTCAGCCCATGTTACAGGAGCAGGCTAAGATCCGCCCATGTGATTCTGCTTGGCCAAGTCAAGCTTCTCTTATCAGAGCAGATATATACAACCTCTGAATCTATAACCTAGAGTTCCCAGCCTCTACAGATGTCTTAACTTGCCTTTCCTGATGTAGCTACAATTCTCTGACCAAAGCAGTTCTCCCACTCTAGTTGACCCATTAGGGGATGAAGAGAGCAATGTGAGGCCTGAATAGCCCAGGATTGGCATCCAGATCCCTGGCACCTATATAAATGTCAGGTGGGTGTGAAGGCCCACCTTTAATCCCAGCACTAAGGAAGTAGAAATGTGATCCATGGGCACCCTGGACAAATAACTGATCCAGTTGAATCAATGAGCTTTTAGTTCTGGGAGTAAATAAAGTGGAGGCCAATCTATGAAAATAACCTGTGTTGACCTGTCTCCCATTCACATGTGCCCATGCATCTACACTAATGCAAAAACATACATATGTACACCTTCACACATATGCAGAGAGAGACACTGGTTGTCGCCTCTGTGACAAGAATGCTAGGAAAGGAAATGTCCTTGCTGAGAGCATAGGAAATGGAGGGAAATGGGAGGGAATATTAGCTTGACGCAGTAGGTAGGGAGAGGGAAAGCCTACTGGATTCAATTAGCTCTTTGGTTCACAAAATTATCCCTCAGTCTCCAGTCTCCCTAATCCCTTTTGTTGGTTGCAGAGATAAGCAGGTGACTGTATCCCAGCCAATCAGTGTTTGCCTTTTACCCCTGTGTTTTCAAGATTGGTGGAGGGTGGACATCTGACAGATGGAGGTGTTGACGGAGCTTTCTGTGGAACACGAAGAAACAGAACCTGTCAGCTCAGATTGTACGACAGCTTTTGACATGTGTAATCAGAAGGGGTCTGCTTCCCTTTCTAGACTGTCTGACAGGAAGTGATGTCAGAGAAAGCTAGTCATGCAGAAAGCAGGAAGAAATGCATGGAGAGGTGGTTGAGACAAGGTCCTACCATGTAGCTTAAGTCTGACTCCAGCCCCGAGTGAGTATGCTTTCATTCTATCTCAGATTGAGAGTGCCAACACAAAGGCATTTCCACAAGAGCTTATGACTGTTGGCTACACAAAGCATATGTGCATTGATCTCCAGAAACAGCAAAAATATGTCTCAACCACCTCTCCATTGCCCACCAAAAGAATCAGACAGATAACAGATATTCAAGATGGGTATTCTAGAGAGAGAACTTAGCAAAAGCACAACAAATAGTTATCATCTTCCCTGCCTATACTAGTGGCAGCAATTGCTAATCGGTTGTGATGTTTGTACTCCTGGAATCTGAGTTGGTTGCTCCTTCTCAGAAGGGTGCCTCCCAGTGATGACTGCTGATGTTGAGAGTTACGTCATACAGTGCAGACCATCTGTTCTCGGGAGCTCTGCAGGACAGCCAGGCAGACTGAGTAGTCACCAGACATAAGGTTCTGTTGTCGGGATCCAGATAGGGTAGGAACAAATGAAGCGACATCTAAACACTGACAATTCATTCACTTTGGTTGTGGTAACATAGTATCAAATTATGGATAGCTTTAATAATAAGAATGAATAAGAATGAGGGAAGGGGGAGGAGGAGGGGAGGAGATGGAAATTTTTAATAAAAAAAAGAGAAAAAACAAAATAAAAAAAAGAATGAATAAGAATAATGCTCTATCTCTCTGGAGGCCAACTTGCAACTGAAGGACTTTTATTTTTGTTTTATTTTTTCCTTAAACACAGGGTCCGTTCTGGGATGGGTCTTTGCTTTATGAGTATGTTTTGCTTTTTGTCTTCTGCGCACTCTCATTCCTCTGAGTGTATTTATCTTCACAATGAAACAGGGTAAACTCTGAGAACATGAATTTTACTCGTTGACCTCTGTAAAGATTCTGTGTACAAAATCTTCCCATGCTAAGATGTCAAGAATTCAGAATTTACTATGCAGCCTTCATGGGACATAATCCAACCCACTGAGTTTAAGGAGTCCTTACATGAGTGTTGGCACCCTACATAGGGTGCTCTGTAAGCCCATGTTACAGAAAGAAGCCTGAAGTTCAAGATCTCAAGAAACACATGAAGATTCACAAAGTGAGAATTACTGGTCAGGACAGCGCCCCAAATCAGGCCCCTGATAGTGTTGTTAGTGCATTCTAAGAAGAGGAGTTGACTTCTTCTTAGTAGACGTAAAAGATAAACTAAAATTGAGGGAGTTCGGCATGGGAAAAAAAAGTCTGTGGATTTGGTTTCTGGGAAAATGATGATGTCATCCTTCCTTAATATTTCAGTGGCTCCCTATTCCCTGCAGGTTAAGACCTAAATTATTCAGCAGGAAACTCAGATCTGCTCATGATCCTTCCCACTTCACTCTGTCTGTCTCTAGCTCCCCTCTTCCCAGCCTCCCTGGCCCAGCCTCACTCAGTGCTAGGTAGCTTCTACTCCAGCAGACAGTTGCGGGGGGGGGGGCGTGGGAGGGGATCGAAGGAGAGAGAATCACACATGGTTGTCAGCTGTCTTTCTGGTCCCTGTTACCAGGCCCCAGGAGACCGCAGCGCTGACATTCTGCCTCTCTGATTTCTTTACCTTTGCACTTAACAGAGTCAAGTTCCGATAATGCATTTCTCTTGATCCAGGAATGCCCACAAAGATCTAATAGGACTGTACGGTAGAGAGCTGAGAACAAGCTAGTACATGGCTCTTTGCCTGTTTGTGCAGCAGCCATTGAGATGGAGCCCAAAACAGCAAAGAAAAGTCAAGTTAGAAGTCTCCAGGGAAGCTACAAACCTAATGCCAGGGTGTGTCTAGTACCCTGGGGGTCACTTCTTCTTAATTTCTTTGTTCCTTCTCAGATGTTATGGCCACGCCAGATGTGGCTGGTGCCCTCTCTTCTCTCTTCTTCATTCTGCCGTATTTTATCAGGAGTAGAGAATCAGACCATGAAGCCGTAATCAGCTACTCCTCCTCCTTCACCAATCAATGCGTGGTTATTTCTTAAAGTGAGATTGTCTCCTGAAGACAGATCTGTAGATATCCTAGGTGACCCATATGTCTTCCAACGTTGTTGTATTCATAGATGACTTCTCAAAGAAACCATTATTAATGATGTAATTAATATGAAAGGCTACCATATATATCAAGCAGGTCATTAAGGCAGAGGTGGGGATGCAGCCATTTATATTAAAGATACATGTTATGGTCTGTGCCCAAGCAATAGAAAATGCACAGCTTAGAAATGTGGCTTTTCAACCATGCATCATCATTCCCAGTCTCTGTAGACCCTCTTTTTGTTTGCTACTAGTGATTGTGATTTCTGATAATCATGCAAAATGAGTTAATGAGGTTCATGAGTATGTGTGCATATGTACATATGTGCTTATACACGTGGAGGTTAGAGGTCAATGCCAGGTATTTTCCTCTATGCTCTCCATTTTATTTTATTTTTTTTTGAAACAGAATATCTCTCTGGACCTGTAGCTTGCCCATTGACTAGAGTATCTGGCCAGTGAAATCCAGGAAACCTTGTTTATAGCCCTCACCCCCAACACAGATTTCTCGTAACCTCTGCCATCACTCGCTTTGGATGGAGGTGCTAGATCTCTGAACTCGGTTCTCATAAGCACTTTGATGACTGAGCCATAGTCCCAGGTCCCTAACGTAAATATTTTACAGAAACATGTAATCAAGTAAATCATGGCCTTTGAAAGACTAAGGGATATAATGACCGTGATGGTACTGGGAATGGGGACAACTTGACTAGAGCACACTAGTTTCTCTCCCAGAGATGCCCATCCGCAGGGATATTTCTTCCTAATTTGTTGGGTGAGAGGGACTTTTCTGAGGCAGATGCCATGTGTCATGTGTAAGGGTGCAGTTTCCCTTGAAGGGAAAGTACTGAAGGAATGCTCTCTCTCTTCCACTCTGTCCAGTTCTCAGAGCAGGCTTCTGGCTTTGCCAGAAGTTTCAAAACCCTCTGTCCTATGTCTAGGATGTTTAGATGTAACAGAAAATGACGTCTAAACATGATAGAATCCAAAACTATCCCACAGTTCTGTACAAATGTGATGAGCTAATCACCTGCTTTAATGAAGCCTGTGAAGGGGATTTTTCTTTCTCCTTCTTCTTTTCCCCTAGGAATAAATGTAACTTTTTGTAGTAGCTAACATGGTAAATGTTTTTAATAAAAGCTTAGAGTTAAGTTAGAGGGGAACATCTTTACCCTAGGTACAGATGATATTGTCCCTTACTGAGTTTAAATCACCAAGCAGATGGGGGACTTGTAAAAGTTGGGGAGTCATGCACAAAGGCGCTGCTTTTCTTGCTTCCATCAAGCCGATTCTCTTAGCTGTAGGATGCAATGCGCTGCACTGCGCTGCTGGCAGCTGCATCGAGAAAGCGCCTGCGGTGGGTCCCCGAGGACGGAGGCAGCCACGCTAGCTGAGAAGACTGCTGTGGATGGAAGCTGGTTTCCCAGCTCCCTCTGCCAAGAGGGCATTCTTGCTGGCTCACTTTCCATCCGCTCTGCTACAGATGCCAGGAGCCCAGAGGCAGCTGGAATTTCTGCCCATCTTCCTAAACTCTGGGGACTGTGAACCAGTCACACGTTGGAGCTTTGAGTGATCAGGACTCAGATGATGCAACCTTGTCTGAAGCCTCAAGAGACAGCAGCAAATCCTCCCTCAGTGGCTGCAAGTAACCTGCATATCCCATAAGGCTGAAGATAGGAACTCCAGTACTGGTCATTCTTGCCTTAAGATTTGTTTTTGCTTTTAACTTATATGTATATATCTGCCTGTAGGAAGAGTGCATGCATATGTGAGTAGCAATGGCATCTAGAAAAGAGTGTCTGATCCTCTGGAGCTGATCTTATAGGTGTTTGTGAGCTACCAGACATAGGTGCTGGGAAGCAATCTCAGGTCCTCTGCGGGAAGTGTTCTTAGCCAGTGATCCCTTGCTGAGTACCCCTGGTGTGTCCAGTTCCCAATCTCAGGTCCTCTGTGGGAGCAGTAAGTGTTCTTAGCCACTGAACCCTTGCTGAGTACCCCTGGTGTGTCCAGTTCCCAATCTCAGGTCCTCTGTGGGAGCAGTAAGTGTTTTTAGCCACTGATCCCTTGCTGAGTACCCCTGGTGTGTCCAGTTCCCGTGCACCTAGAGCACTCAAGGTTCTGTGTTGCTGTGTCGTTATACAAATCTCACCTCCTTTTCATAACCCACATCTTAGAGAGATCTTTTTAAATGAATTGCAGCCTTTTTTAAGTATTAAAGGATTAAAAGTTGGATTACAAAACAGGCCTGCTGAGAGCTTTGTCCCTTCCTGTCCCATAATGATTTTTATTTCTTGAAAATTTAGCCAGGTTCCACCACATTTCATGGCATGTGGATTTCCCAGTGTGGAGATCCAGCTGCTGCAGCACTGTCGGGACTGGACACAAAATCTAGCGATGCAGCTGTGCTCTTAAAGAATGCAGGAAGTGGTGGGAAAGACTTCAGAAGGTCCTCCATAGGCATGCACATGCGCACACACGGATGTGCCCCATACACATGGAAACATGTACACACATGCATGTACGCCACAGCAAATAAGTGGAAAGTGTGCACATCACAGAGATGTGAGAGAAGTGGGGGTTATTTAATGGAGTTTGTGCATCAGGAATAGTGTGTTGAAATGTCCATAGTTGTATGCGTGTGTGTGGAAAGATACGAATACTTATTACAAGTAAGAAGAAAAAGTTGCAAATGAAATCACAGGCTTGCATTAATTATAAAAAAATCCCAACTTCTAAGATATAAAACTCAGAAAACATATATACTGTTTCAGAATCTATAAAAAAAGTGGAAAAAGTGGCTGGAAAGGTTACTCGGGGTTAGGAGCACTGGCTGCTCGCCCACAGGACCTTGGTTTGCTCCCCGGCATCCACATGGTAGCTCACAACTGTCTCTGACTCCAATTCAGGGCATCCAACACACTCCTCTGACCTCCTCAGGCACCAAGAACACCAATGATTTACAGACCTGTGTCAATAAAACACCCGTGCACATAAAATAAAATTTAAATGAATTAAAAA
Source organism: Arvicola amphibius (assembly GCF_903992535.2). Classification (NCBI taxonomy): domain Eukaryota; kingdom Metazoa; phylum Chordata; class Mammalia; order Rodentia; family Cricetidae; genus Arvicola; species Arvicola amphibius. The sequence continues at coordinate 94,994,377 of NC_052050.1, forward strand.
GTAGTAAGGCATTAAAATAAAAGTTATTTTGGCAGTCCCTTTGCTTCAGGTGCCTTATCCAGTGTGGTCAGATGTCCACGGAAGCCAGAATGTTCTGTGATAGTTAATTTAAACTGGAACACAAAGATCTTGCTGCACCCAAGTCTTAATGGCAGTTAAATCTGCTTCCTTCAGTCTGTTCTCTAAATTGGACTTTTCCTGAACCTTTGAAATCATGTTCCACAGAGAACCAGTGGGGACTATCCATACAATATCTTCCTTATATGTTTGTGTATGGACATTCACATTTGTGTGTTCATGGGTATGCAACTGCATATTTGTGTGAAGGTCTGCCTCTCCCTCACTTCCCCCTCTCTCTCTGCTCTCTGTCTCTCTGTGGAGGCTAGAGGCCTGCACCAGCAGCTGTTCCTCAGGCTCTCTCCCCTTATTTCCCACACAGGGTCTCTCCTGACCTGATCTTATGAACATGATCTATCTTTTGACACAGTCTTCCCAAGACTGGGATTTCACGTATGTACTTTCAGGCCTGGCTTTCTATGTGTGTTCTGGGATCAAATCCAAGTCTGCTTGCTTACAAAGAAAGTACTTTAGCAATTGAGCTATCATTCACAGTGCAAACTTCCTTGTCTCTTCACTGATTCTGCAATCCTGCCCTTGTACTTGCTGTATGTGATTGTACATGTGGTCATGTATGTGGTAATATATAGCCATAATGTATTTGTGATCATGTATATGGTCATACATGTGGTCGTATATTCGGTTTTTCATCATCTCCCTTGTTTGGGGCCAGCACCGTGATGTAAACAATGACTATAGAAAAGCTTGATACATCGTTTGAGATTCATGTCTTCACGAAGTAAATTTCCATAGAAACTTGGAAGAGCACAATTATGAAGAGCATTCTGAGGATGGAAATAAGATGATTGTGGTTCTGTCATCAGATGAAGCTGACAGCTTGCTGTGGTCTTACGGGCTGATCATTACTCTGTGAAGCACAATGTGCGCAGCAATGTCTGATAAGTCTTCCTGAAAATACTGGTCCCTTAAATTCTGCACCATCTCTCCTGGCTTTTTATGTCCCTGGAACTGTTGTTATATTATTAGTCCTGTGTGCTTAGCTATATATATATTTGCATTACACACATGCACACACACACACACACCTATTCATAATCCTGGATATTCAATGTAATACTCATGCTTATCCACAACTCATTCTAAATATAAATATACATTTTTACCAAGTTAATACAACTAGTTCTAGAAAGATCTTTTATTTCCATTCCCTTTTGATGTTTACCATTTTTTTTTTTTTTTTTTTTGCTAATTCCTACTTGGTTAGCCTTGTTTGTTTCAGGTGTTTGGTTTGGGGTGTTTTTATTTCAGGTGTTTGGTTTAGGGTGTTTTTATTTCAGGTGTTTGGTTTGGGGTGTTTTTATTTATGCTCCCTGGTCATTATAAAAACTCCAACAAGTCTCCTATGCAAAAAACATCTCCTGAAAAGTGTGTTTTATTAGAATCTAAGGGCACCAGACAAGAGTTGTGACATGTGGAATACTCAATGCTGTTACAAGCAAAAAAAAAAAAAAAAAACTAATTTTTACAAAAACAATAAAAAGAGAACAAACAGCAAGTCTAGTTTGCAGATTCTATTTGACAGCTTTAGTCTAATTCTCCTGATGCCTTCACTCAATTGGCAATATAAACTGAAGGACTGGAAACTTTTTCATTTTTCTGTAAAAATCTCACTTGGAGTGGATGAGCTTCCTAGTGCCGCCCTTTAGAAAGCAACGCTCTCTTTACACAGTCACTTATTGTCTTGGGTTTCATTTTCAGTTCAGGGGGAAATTAAATTCTCTGGCAATTGCACTATCTGTCTACCCAGGAACTTTTATCTCCACATCGTTTTTATTTGCTATTTGTCCTCTGGGTAAAATACTGCAGGTCCATGAGGTTGTGAGTGCATTTCAAAGGGCTTGAGGGTTCAGCCTGTTCCTTCCTGCAGGTCACTATTTAAATAATTCCTGACCTGAAGTCTTCTGTATTCTAAGATCCACAGGAAAGGCAGGGGGAGGAGAGGCCTGATGAGAGCACAGCAGCCTCATTCTGGGCTTTTGTCTTTGTGAACCATATCATTTTAAGCTCTTCCTTTTGTTCCTGTGCTGAGAACATAGGGAATGTCTGGAACTTGCTGTCAGTGCATGAGCATATGAAACCTTTCTCTTCTTTCAGCCTGTCCCTCCACGTGGATTACAAGGGATTCTGTCTACACCACGGGGTCACATTTCATTGTAGTTTTCTTCTTGTTGATGCTGGTTACTGTACTCAACAAGAATGCCAAAACCAGGAGATCTAACTTAAATTCCATCATTGTCGTACTTGACAGGACACCCTTCTTTATGGTCACTGATAGTGCTTAGTGACTGTCACACCCCCCACATCCAGGTGCTTTCTGAGTCTTTGCATGAGAGGAGTGATACCAGCCCACACCTGTGAGCAGATCCTCGACCTTCCTGCTTTCCTCCATGGCCTGCACTGCTCACGTGCATAGTAAATAGATACCTGATGATCTCTTTAGAAGTCCCTTCCTGTGAGCTTGAGATGTCACTCAATAGTAGAGCACTTGCTTATCTCATGCAAGGCCCCGGGTTCCTTCCTCAGAATCACAATAAAATGAAATGAAAACCAAACAAAGCTGAAGTGAGAGCTGTGACGATAACCGTTCCAGGGATCAAACTAGCATTGCTCAGAGCGTAGGAGAGATCCCGCAAGGCCCAGAATGGTCCTCGTAGGTTTTCCTCTAAGATCCATGACACCGTTACCTCCGGGTAGTTGACTAGGTTTACAGCACCAGATTTGATTTTCTTCTTGTAGACCAGGTCTTAGATCTACTAGGAAAGCTGTTGGTCACTACAAAGGGATGGTTAAGGCCGAGGCTTGTGTGCCACTAGTGCAGCTTCAGTCACCATGCCATGCTAGCCATAGTTAGGAGTACATATGTGCATATATTCCTAAGTGCCTTTTAATCAGCCTGTGAATATAGCAATATCATTGATGAATATAGTTTGAACATTATTTTCTCTTCTCTTCCCTACTAACATCCTTTATGACATTCAAGACAAACTGGTAACAGCTGTATCCAGAATGCCACCAGACTGAGATGTGCTTATGCTACACTATAGACTTTTATTAATGGCCAACCGTATTAGGTTTCCATCTCATCTGGAAGTGGATTTTATGAAATTTCTTCTAAAAATGAAGACTTTTTAGCTTAAAGAGCAAGAAAAGGAAAATAACATGCTTATAATATAGGTGTTGAACTGATAGGGAACAACAAACAAAGCCCTCAAGATACAGGGAACTGTAGATGTTTGGGAAACATACAGCTGTGAGCCTTATAGTTTACTGCAAAGTTGGATGGGAATCACCATGGTATGAGAACGGGCTGAAAAGATGACAGAATGGCGGCAGCGTGAAGAACTGCACAGCATTGGTCCAGGACCAGATGCAGCACAGAGTACTGGTGATTGCAGCAACGTCTCGCCCCTCTAAGGAGTCCTCTTCCATCTAAATGGGGTCACATTTGCTGGGAGTGCTGTCCATATTTGTATTTATCTTACTTGAGTGATGAGAAAGGATGGTGTCAGTAAACGCACACACATTCAGCACTTAGAGCTGTTACCTTCGTATTTGGTTTAGTATGACTTTTTTCCAACCTTTTAGACCACTTCCTGTCTTAATTGGGAATTTTTTGAGACCATTATTGTGCACATAAAAATTAAGTAGGAAGTGTGAGTCAGGAGGTATGAAGTTGAGAAAAGTTTGTAAGAGTCTTGCTTGGTGCTGACTTTGTTTATGTATTGCCTGGAATTTGCTGGAATGCCCCTGGCTATTTGTGCCTCTGACACTTGGCAACCATAAGCTTTTTGAGAACAGCAACTGTGTCTGCTCTACTGTTTTGTTTCGCTGACACTTAACAAGTGTCTGTCTTTTCAAGCCCTGAGCTGATCCCACACCCATTCATTCATCTGCAGCTTTCAATTAAAGCCCGCCGATGCCTCCCATTATACGTGCCGATACATCTATTCAGTTATTAACAGCCGTGGCCTTGACAACATTTATTGTTGCCACAGATCACAGAATATAAACCGCAAGACTGCTGGATACTTTATAAAGGCTACTGCTTACAAAAGCTGAGCTCTCTCTAATGAGGAAATTGAACGAGGTATAGTTGCTCAACTTGCCAATTGATCAGAGGTACAGGACCTTAACACATGCTTTTCTCACTTCCCAGCTCCTGTTCCCACTCTCCCTTCTGACTTCACAATGCCCTCTTGAGAGACTGGGGCAGAGAGAAGCCATAATCTCCCCAACCTGGCCTGTCTTCTACTTTATCTGCGCCAGTCAACTGTCCCATGCTTCCAGCCTGCATCCCTCAGTGCAGTCATTTTAAGTCACTGAGTCTGGCAGCCTTGGTCTCCTTGTTTAGTCTCTATGGGTTTTAGCCCCAGGGATCCTATCATCTTTGCCTTCATAGTGCTTAACTTATAAACAGACACCATGCCCAGATATTGAAGGTGGGACCTAGGGCTCAGATTTGGTTAGTTATGCTTTAGCAGCAAGTAGTTTATAGACTGAGCCATCTCCTGCACCTCCCTTGGTTTTCTTGAACTTAAGTTGGAGCTTATATGATACTTCCTTGTCAATCATAGGGGCTTTTTAAATGTCTTCTCTCATTATGATATCATGCAAGAGGCATGCCATTTCTCCAAGCAAGACCCTCAAAGAATACTTTATGTTCTCTTAGTGATAAGAACTAGTCATGGATGTGTTTTAGACAAGGCCCCTTGATAATAGGGAATAGGTCCTCTTTAAAAATAACCCAGCTGAAAAATATTTTCCAAAGATCTCTTTAAGATCCAAAGACTAAGTCACAAGTTGGATCAGTCATTGGCTGGCCACTCTCACAAGTTCAGACTGCATAGGTGGCCAGAAACCAAGGGCTGGGCAGCTCAGATACCTGGAATAGAATCAATTACAAGTGGCTAAAAAGAGTCAGTGAGATGATTGCTAATGATATTCTGCTATACTCTAGACCAGAACCTACTATAATAGGTAAGAAAATGAAGGGGTAGGTAGATGTGTGGAATCATGCACACAGAAACGATAAGTGCAATAGAAAGCTATAGGAGAGGATATACCTATATATCTTTTTTCTCAGCTTTATTTATCTCCTTCCCACTTTCCCCATTCGAAGTCAACTTCCCATTCTCATTTCTCTAGTTTCAGTCACAGATCAAATAGACTCTGCAGTATTATTTACTATATTCCTGTTGCTGAGGAGTAGTTTGATCAAGTCCCCTAGGTTTTTTTTAGATGGTTCTTTTCTGGTGTGAAGCGACCTCACAGAGAAGCAGAGAGAGGCTCGCTCTGGCTTCGGTACAGGAACCAGCATTTCTCCAGTATGGACACCTCCTTCGTTGTCTGTGCTACAGTCAGCTCCTTGCTGGAGTCTATCAATCTGCCTGACCTTTCGCACAGACGCCTCTGTCTACCCAAAGCACACCCTGTACCAGAAACGCTTCTGGGAACAGTAGCCACATGCAAAAACTCTGAATGCCATTTTCTTCTTTTTGTTTGAGACAAAGCCTTACTTTGTAGCCCAGGATGATCTTGACTTCCCTGTATAGCTCAGTCTGTCCTAAAACTTGTGATCCTTCTGCCTCAGTCCCCCAGTGCTGAGATTGCCAGCAAGGGTCCCAAGTTAATGTGTTCTGTTTCATAACATTTATTCTGATATTTCAGACTCCCTAAAGTATTTGTTAATTAGTTTTTTTATTTTGTGGCAGATAGCTACTACCAACTTGTTTCCACTTAGCTTACTTTCTCCCTTAGTATCCTTACAAAGCATTTTCTTATATGTTTGTAATTTTATTTACTTTATCAGTGAAGGTAGTATACTACAATAAGAAATGTCAGGTTTAATTCTCTGCAGTGGTGTTCAAAATAAATAACTTTCATAAATAACGGTGGCTCACACAGCTGAAATTAAATGTCTATGTGTTTCAAAAGGTTTTCTATCTAGAATTTGCAACATAAACCCTTTCGGAACTCACAAGCACACTAAGAACTACCACTTCATAGCATCATTCAAGCTTACAAGTTTCACTAGATTAAAACAGTAGCTGTAGGAAAGTTCTACAAATAACTAAATGATCTAAGGCATCAAAAACTCTGGTCCTCTTACTCATAGATGTTCAGTCCAGAAAAGTGTCATTCAAAGAAAACAATGTATATGTAAAATCCTCCTTTATGACATTCTAGGAATCTAAGAACAAGTCCAAACCTCACGAATGATGTATGTATGTTCCAGGGGTTAGTAATTGTGCAGTCCTGTAGTTAGCTTTAAAGGAAGAAAGAAGCAGACCTCCACCTCTGACCTTTAGAGAATATGTCTGGACCCAGAAAGTAAGAGAGCTCTTCTCTCTAGCCTGTTCCTGTGTCCTTACCAGGAGTTGAAAATGTCCATTTACCTACCAGATAAACCATATTGGACAAAAGAAAACAAACAAACAAGCAAAAAAAAAATCTCTGTTTCTTCTCCTCCGATTGTGTACACTCAACATTTGTGTGTTGTGTGTGTGAGAGAGTGTTTATAAAAATTAAAAGGAAGCAGATAAAATAAGGGGAAGGAGAGGCAGGGAAGGAAGGGAGAGAAGAAGGGAAAGAGTTGAGTCACAGATCCTTGACAGCATCATGTTTTGCGGAAAGAAGAGAAAAAACCCAAGCGTCGAAGAAGAAAATCAGTGGCACACGATATAAATGGGGATTAAGGGGGACTCATTAGTGCCCAGGAGATGCAGCTACATTCTCGAGAGGACTCTTTGATAATCAGTCTAGGAGAGTTTTACCAGTGTTTTCTCCTGAACCCTCATAAGAAAGGCCAGCACTGCTCCCTCCCAGATGTGTGACTCTGGGCAGTTTGCTGGAGGTCCCTGGGAGCTAAATCCTGACCTGTAAAGTTAGGCTAGTACTTACTCTCTTCTGTAACTTTGGCATTGCATTCTCAAAGCACAGAGCGAGTGGCTCAGAAATAATCACATTGTGGAAGCATGGCCAGGAAGAGGCACTCGCGGAGGACTGGGCCTGGTAAACAGTGCTCTACCAGCACTGGGTATGAGAGTTAATCTTCATTGTCAACCTGAAAGAATGTACAATCACCTAGGAGACAAACCTAGGTTTCAAAGATGTTGGTGAGCGTTTCTAGACAGTTTTGATTCGAGGTTAATACCCACCCTGAGTATGAGTGGCACCTTCCAGTGGGTTGTATTTTGCACTGAACAAACAGTAGGCATGGTGAGCACTGGAATTCATTTCTTTCACCTTTCTGAATGTGGGCGTGTCTATGGTCATACCACCCTGGACATAGCTGATCTCTGAATGTGGGTACATGTGACCAACTGTTTCCTAAGTTTCTAATTTTTATTTGTTTTCATTTCGATATTGTGATTTCGTTTTTACCAGAGCATATGTAAATAAAACATCTTATAAGTTCAACTATTACACTTTGAACATCTATTATCTATCTATTGTCTGTCTATCTGTCTGTCTATCTATCTATCTATCATCTATCATCTATTTCTGTGTGTGTGTATGTGTGTGTGTTTGTGTGTGTGTGTGTGTGTGTGTGTATGCCTGTGTGTGTAGGTCTGTAGGAGCTCCCATGCCATATTACATATGCAGACGACATGGGGCAACTTATAGGAGTTGATTGTTCCCTTCTATCTTGAAGGTTCTGGAGATAGAACTCATGTCGCCTGGCTTGATGGCATATCTTCACATACTGAGCCATTACCTACTGGTCCTAATATGAACACTTAGATGATACATAATTTAAGTTGCATTTATTTGATTTGTATTTTATCTTATTTTACAAAGTGAATATTCTTTATTTGTGAACCAATTACTATAACTAGGGTTAATTACAGGATCATGGATTAGGAATTACTTACATGAACACACAAACAATTTACTAAACGTTTTAACACTGAAGAAAGTCTCTCTCTCTCTCTCTCTCTCTCTCTCTCTCTCTCTCTCTCTCTCTCTCTCTCTCTCTCTCTCTCTCTCCTTTTCCAAGACAGGGCTTTTTTGTGTAACAGTCATAGCTGTCCTGGAACCAACTTTTCTAGACCAAGATGGCCTCAAACTCACAGAGATCTGTTTGCCTTTGCCTCCTGAGTGTCGACATTAATGGTGTATGCAGCCAACACCCGGCTTCTCTCCTTTTATTAGCAACCTTTACTCGTGGAGTAATAAAGCCCCTCCCTCTTCCTTGATGAAATATTGAAGGGTCTAGTCTTGTATGGGTCTTATGATTTTTTCAAGTGCATTTCTGTAATGTTGTTCAAGAATACTTTTCCCATGGAGAGAATACTTTGCTATTTTTTGTTTTATGCTTATTTTATTTTTTATTCTTAATTCGTTGCATTGCATACTTAGCATTAGTCCAGCAATGAATTTTTAATAAATATTATGTCATGCTCAGGACCCATCTCTGAGTTACAAAGTCCTGTCTTATCACTGAGGTTGTCACCCCTACATTAAGAACACTCAGGGCTCATTATGGAAGATGAACCTGTGGTCATCCCTGTGGTGTCAGGCTCCATACCCAACTGTGAACATGGCGGCTGCTCTCAGTTCCCTCTTGCTCCCTGGTGCATCTCTGAGTATAGCTTGTGAGAGGATATGGTGTGGGTGGGGGGAATGTCAGGAAAAGGTTTGGAAATAAAGCCTGGGGCATGTGGTATTGAGTGTATCTCCATGCATAACATCTCGGCTCGTTACAATACTCTAGTAGGGAGCATTCAGAATCATCGAGATCAATTATTTAAAACTCATAATTCAGTCCAAATTAAAGATTTATTGCAACAAACTGACAAAGTAAAGACAAAAAGGAAACACAATCCAGCTCTGACATCGTCATCACACAAGATGTGAACGGATCCCACCATTGTGTGTGGTAGAACAAAGTAAACATTCAAAGGAATCCCAAGACTTTCTGGAAGAGATTGCTCAGATGTATGAGTATGGGCATACCCACACGGGTGGGTTTGTGGGTTCCTTTTATCCCATTCTCTAATCTGCAGCAGGTAATGTCTCTTGCATCTCTTATCGAGTCTCTCTTGGGTCTGAATTCTCACTGAGAAAGAATACACTTCAGTTTTCCAATCTCCAATCTTAGTCAGTATGTCAGGGTCACTGATTTTGACAGGGGTGCAAAGGAGGGAGTTTGTAATCAGAGTTGTGTGAATCCTAGCTGTATTTCTTAGTAGGTATGAAATCTCGGTCACAGCTACTGAATAATGTCAGCCTTAAATACCCCACCTATAAAATGGGTAGAATACAAGAATCTCCCTCACTGCTTTACATGAAGATATATCTCCTAGCTACCCAGCATACTAGTGCTCTGTCACTGGTGATTGGTTTGTGCTGCCCTTGTTGTAAATGCCTGCTGGGCCCTTGAACTTTCATAGGAATGAGTTATACCCCACCAACACATTTGAAATTCTCCAGTCCTAACTGCAGCATACAACCAAAGATGGGTGTTAGTGTTTTGTGAGCAATGCTAGTGTCCAGATGCAACATGGTCCTTCTAATGCAACAGAAGCCTTTGCTGAAGGCATTAGTGCGACTCAGCAGAATCCCATAGAATTTATGAGGCCAGTGTCCTTCCTAAGGTCTCCAGCAACCTCCATCAGGGGCAGCCCGCTACCCCAGTGTGGCCACACTATGTGTTCAAGCTGCCATTTACCAGGCTGTGTCATGCGTATCTCCCATCCCAGTGCCTAACATGGCTTTTCGATTCACATGAAGGTAAGGAGGATAATTATGGGAAGACAAATCAAGAACTATTCAGACCTCAGCCCAGGGAAGCTACCTTTTCTTAACTTCCTCTAGACAAACATCCCCCTTTTTGGATGCACTTGAGGAGCTATGAAAGTCCACAGGCATCCAGAAAAATTCCCACCAGGTGTGCAAAAGCAAGAGACTGACCAAAATATAAAAGTTAGTAACCAGCACCCAGGGGCTCAAATGTTACCTAGCATGGCCCTTGCCTTGAAACTCATCCTTAGGCTGCAGTTCTTTACCTAGAATGGCAGCAAGCTTTTATTACCCGCCATGAACTCAGGCAGGGCTCTTGTTTATGCAATGGGATACTCAACCCCTCAATTATGCCATGAGAGGCTGAAAGGAAAAATAGACATTTTTTTTTTTCTCGAAATCTGTTTCTGGAAATCTCCAATACACTGCAAGAGTTGAGCATACAAAATTTTCTGTTGTTTCTGCAAAGAGAAAATTTGTTACATGGAAGCTCATTTTCTTATGTGGAGTAAATACTGCTTCAGACCCAGTGGAGATTAACACTCGCAGATGAGATAGATTGAGAAGGAAGAGGCATAATGCTTCACTGTTATATTTACTGTGTTAAATATAAAGTGGGAATTGATGAAAAATGTGGTAGAGCTTCCCTTGTGAGCCTAAGTGATGAACTGGGGTTTATTTGCCATCTGGCTTTTAAGCAGGGATTTTTTCTTGTTGTTGTTCGTGTCAGAAAAACGGCACCTTCAGAACTATTGCGTTACAGACATCTGTTTATCAGACCTCTGCTTGGATGAATTATTCAGAATGCGCTTCAGGTTGTACTTTGCCTGACATATGGAAATATGAAGCTGCACACACAGTGTCGGCGTATATCTGTCTACATAAAATCAGGTGTCACACTTGAAGCCTGGAGTATGGGAACATGGTAGGTGGTGCTTTAGTATGGGGGATATTAATGGCTCAGCCTGCTATGATTCTTGATGCCTGTATTTCTAGGACCCAGTTTGAGGAATGCCCTTTCTTGTAGAGTTTTGTATTTCTTTCCTTGGCTTATTTTCATTATGTCCTTAGGATAACAGTGGGGGATTGTTCTTAGTGAACATGTCAAATAAGCTAACTTTACACTAGTCAGAAGGAAACTCTCCCTGGACAGGCAGGAAGTCTCCAGAAGATTATTGGATAGAAGTCAGACTTCAAAAATTCCCTTGACCCACACCGACACACTATCAGAAAATTATAGGTAAAATTGAGCACTGTGCATAGATTTTGGAATTGCCCAATCTGTTGGTTTCTTGGTTTCCCATCTACCAAGTCATCCTTCCATCTACTAACCACCTACTGACCCATCCCACTCACCCACAAAGTCAGCTGACTATCCTTTTATACACCGAGCCACCAATTCATCCATTCATCTCCCCATTGAGCCATCAATCCATGCATCTATCTACCTACCCATGAGCCCTCTCATAGACACATCCACCCACCAATGGCCATCTGTCCACTACTCTCCAGAATTAGGAAATACCTATATGTGGGCTGGAGATATAGATTGGCAGGTCAAGTGCTTTCCATGAAGCCTAGTGATCCGATTTCAATCCTCGGAACCCACAATGCGATCTGACTTCCTCGACTTACTTATTCTTCGACCTCCATATGTATGTTGTGGGCTCACACTCACATACAAACACGGATTAAAGGAAAAATGTAAACATGTTAAAGGAGTATATGTGTGCTAAGTACAGGAGGTGTATTTTCCCCTCAATACTGTTATGATCATATAAGGAGGAGGGAAAGCTAGCAAACTCAAACAACTACCAGGAACAATGAATAATCTCATATTAACGTGGGTGTTCCTACAGGAGTCTGTTTAGGGCAAGCATACCCCTTTAAAGATTTCCCAGAGGAAAAAACTCGGAAGTCATCATAAGTAAAACTGATAGACAAGATTCTCACTGTTCAAAGATATGTGAGTCTTTCATATGGGAAGGAGGACTGCAATGTGCTGAAAATAGGACTAGAGGGTCCCAGCTTGGGGGACTATTCCCATTTCCTGCTGTTTGGAGGCCAGTGAAGCAGAAGCCTGATGCCTCTGCAGATGGAAGGCCAGCTGCGCACTCTCAGTCACCAGGTGTAGACCCAAGGGCTTTCATCCTGTGGTGAGGAGAGACGAGCTCATTCAACCGTAGTGATAGGAGACAACCATTCATTCCAACAAAATGGTGGCCTATACAACCTGACTAAGGCCTGCTTTCAGGTGCCATTTATGTTTGAATTTTATACTATGTTAGCAGTCAGCAAATGCTAAGGAATACAGACATTATGTGGAAAAATCCTTCCTGAGACGTGAGGTCCTTGTGAGACCCAGAAGGAAAGCACACAACTTTGCCCAGACCGTGGTGAGAGTTCCATTAGACTTGACAACCTTTCTGGGTCAGGGGCTCTCATTATCAAAGGGATCAAAATGTGCTGTTTAGGATGCCTTTTTTGTTTCTAGGGCAGAACAAAGTCTTCCTATGTAGCCTGATTGGCTTTGGTACACTTTTGTTTGCCCAGGGTGACCTCAAACTTACAATTCTTCTGCCTCATCTTTCCAAGTGCTGGGTTACAGAGTGCATCACCACATCCAATTCTGGGCTGTCCTTAAGGGTAGTAGAGCAAGTCTAAGTGGAAGAAGACAAGAGTAGGGAAGGAAAGAAGAGAGCATCAGAAGGTCTTGAGGCTTGGAGGATACTGCTTCTGTAACCCCAGAGAAGAAAGATCAGATCACCAACATGAAGACTTTGGATGGATGGAGCTCATGACTTGAAGAAAATGATAAGGTTGGGTGGAAAGAGATTCCAGATCAAACCTAAAGGGGAGATGTTTAGTACTTAAAAATGGCTGAGATCATTTGGAGGTCAAAACCCACACATTCAAGATCTGCATCCCACATGGTCATATGATGGCATGAGCCTGCCTGATGTGGGGCAGGGAGAAGAAGCTCTGCATGTTTAAGGAAAATATTCCTTTTGCCACCTCCCCATCTGCCAGTTCTGTCCACTCTCCTTTTATTTTGTAAATGAAGTGTGTGTGTGTGTGAGTGTGTGTGTGTGTGTGTGTGTGAGTGTGTGTCTGTGAACATGTGTGATAAGTTTCAGTATCAACTCAGCACACTGTATGCATTGTTCACAGGCTTCAGAATTCTAGAGTGCCCTGGTACCTTCTGTGGGACAGCTGCTCTGGGTGAGGCTCCAGTGGAGTTGATGAAACCCATTCAGTTCAGTGGTCCTCTCTGCATATGGAAGCAGCTGCTTTGCCCTCTCTGAATTCTCCTTGGTGTTTTCTCCAGGGGAATCTCTACTTTGTACCTGCTGGGAAGGATAGTTTACCTTCTAGAAACCACTTTTGCTTCCCAAAAGCTTGAGGAGGAGGGAGTTAACATGGTTAATTTGGTGAGAGAAGAATTGTCTCATTCTATGATGGGTGAAGTTTCTATTACACTTTTCTGCAAACTCCCCTGCTTGCAATCCCCTCAGACAACAAAACTACGATTTGCAGGATAAACAGAAACAGTAGGAATAGAGCCTTCCTGGCATCCAGTCTGTCAGAGGTACTGTGCTTGTTAGCCTGGTGAGAGTTAGAGGAAGCCTTCAAATTGTAGGAAAGCAAATTACTTACTAAGCTTCGTGGAACTTTCTTCCCTGGGAGCTGACACTATTAAAACAGGACAATCTAAGAAGGCTACTTTGCAGCATTAGCATATTTGCACTTGAGCTCAGCGTTCAAGCCCTGTCTCTTTACCTGTGTATTGGTACGATAGTAATTGTTGCTTAGCTGTTGCTTCCTAGCTTCCAGATGTGAGGGTCACAGCTTTAAGAAACCACCAGGTTTCTGAAAGCATTTCCGAGCACACAGCAAGTAGGTTCAACTTCTGCTTATTCATGTTCCCCACTTTGCAGTATCCTCCACAACACAAGATCGATGGGCTGTAGGAAAGAGAAATCACACCGCAGGGTAATTTCTCACATTAGAAAAGATTTCACAAGTGTCTGAGGTAAATTCCATGAATGGAAACAAAGACCTTCAATGCATAGACCAAGCCAGTTTACACCTGTGCTACATTGTGTGATTAATGCCAGGGTCTGTGACCTGCATATGAATTTCTTGTGTCCTGGAAATTAAGAACATTTTGTTGAAATGGCACAAACTTCCTCCTTGGGCTTCCAAAATAAATGAATGAATGTATATGTTATAGGAAGTTGTGAGCAATTGGATATGGGTTCTTAGAATTGAACTCAGGTCCTGTACAAGAGCAGACAGCTGTAGGTGCAAGTTTCTGTCCTACCTGGTCCCACAGCCGTTCAGTCCCAAAGAAACACACAGAGGCTTATGTTAAGTATAAACTTGCTGTGGTTTTACCCTGTAAAGGTTTGTTTCTTGTACTTGTTTAATAAATGCTGATTGGCCAGTAGCCAGGCATGAAGTATAGGTGGTGCTGCCAGGCAGGAAGTAGAGGCAGGGCAATGAGAATTCTGGGAAGTTTCAGTCTGCAGTTGTCACCCAAATGGAGAGAAAGCCAGACACAGAGCAAGCAAGATGTAACTGCCTTGCCAAAAAAGGTACCAAGCCACGTGACTAACACAGACAAGAATTATGTGCTAATATAAGTTATAAGAGTCAATAAGCCTGAGTTACTAGGCCAACCAGTTTATAATTGATGTAGGCCTCTTTGTATTTCTTTGGGACTAAAGGACTGTAGGACCGGACAAAACAGAAACTTCAGACAACATAAACTGTTTGGCCTGTTGCTCAGGTTTATTACTAACTAACTCTTACAACTTAACCCAAAATTCTTATCTATGTTTAGCCACATGGCTTGGTACCTTTTCTCAGAAAGGCATTCTCATCTTGCTTCCTCTGTGTCTAACTGGTGATTACCTCTCTGCCTTTTCTTTTCCCACAATTCTTCTAGTCTGGTCTCCCCACCTATCCTTCTTGTCTGGCTACTGGCCAATCAGCATTTTATTAAACCAATACGAATGACAAATCTTTACAGTGTACAAGAGCCTTATCCGACAGCAACAGGCACTCTTAACTACTGAGCCATTTCTTCAAACCCTCTCCCCCAGGTGAGCTGTTTAGGAGATAGGCTACAGACTCCATTTGGAATACTCTGGGGGAAAAAAAAAACTGTGCTTCTTTCTTTCAGACAACCCATTCTCTAGATTCTGAAGCACACAGTGAAGATCCAATTGCTATTCTATCTTATAATAGACTGCTTCTTCTTTTCCTTGTTTCTTTCCTCCTTTCTTCCTTCCTTCCTTCCTTCCTTCCTCTCTTCCTTCCTCTCTCTCTCTCTTTCTTTGTTTTTCTTTCTTATTTATTTATGTTTTGCAGTACTAAAGTTGAACTTAAAATATTGTGCATGCTGGACAAAGTCTATTGTGACACTATATCCTATCCTTGGAGCGTGGGGATTGATTCTCTTGTCTGCTACATTGTCCTTGAACTTTCAGTTCTCCTTCCTTACTCTCACTACTGCTTGGATTCTAAAAATAGGATACAATGTATAGCAGCTCCACAATTTTATTAATTACATTTTATTTAATTTTCTTTGCTGAGGAGAGTGTGTGCCATGGCACATGTAAAAAGGTCAGAGGACAATTTGTAGTAGGCATTTCTCGGCTTCTAGCATATAACACCCGAGTATTGAAATCAGGTTGTCAGCATTGGTGGCAAGTACTTGACCCACTAGACTAGCTTGCTGGCCCCATGTTTATTTTTGTAATGTCTCACTGAGGATTGCAATTAGTATTGATGTGTTAGAGAAAATGACAGTGCCAGCCTGTAAAGATACCCATTCTACTCATTCTATGGGCAGCCCCCCAAAACAGTTGATAAGCTCCCTAAATATCGCCATTTGGAGTAGGAAGATTAAATATTTATGTCTGTTCACTGGGGTAATAAAATTGCATTCAATTATGTCTCAGGCACTACCTAATGATTGTTGAAAACTCAGTAATAACACAAAAACTCATAAAAAATACAGAATAAACAAGGTTGGAAGAAAATTATGGGAAAATAGCCTCTGGCTTGTGGAAATGGGACTTCATGTTGAAATAATTTGAAATAACAGTATATGCATAAAAAAATCATGTGAGTTTATATAACCACACTCTAATCTCCAGAAACTTTTCTTTATGTTATTGTTTTTTACCAAGTTAAAAAATAAATAAATAAAAGCAGTTTACTATGTCAGTTGGATTTACAGGAAATTGCTAAGTTGTGTTAAAGGAACTGAAGCCCTCGGGGACAGGTCAGCTCTCCAGCTCTTTCAGCATCTCTGAACTCTTGGCGGGTACATGGAGCTCAGTTCAGAATCAGGGCTCTATTCTTAATTGCAGAAGTAAATTAAGAAATAAATTTCTGTTTAGTAGCTTCATCTTATTCCTTTGTTCTGGAGAACCACAATCAATGGTGGTGCTGTTTTCATGTTTTCACTTAACAATATCTGGAGATATGCGTGTGTGTGTGTGTGTGTGTGTGTGTGTGTGTGTGTGTGTGTGTGCGCGTGTGTGTTCAAGTGCACTTGCCTGAGCATGTAATAAAGGGCAGAGGTTGACATCAAGTACCTTCCTCTGTCGTTCCTCACTTTGTGTGTGTGCAAACGCACACAGGTGCACTGACCGGCAAGCTCCCATGTTCACCGGCCTGCTTTCCAGCCCTAGAGTTGCAGGTGTATGCCACCACACCAAGATTTGACACAGATGCAGGAAATCTAAATTTGGATCCTATGATTCACAGCAAGTACTTTACCTTCTGAGTCATCTCTCCAATCCTGAAAACATTTATGCTTGGGGAAGGCGTCCTACTGACGCCAGTGGAGGAGGAGTCAGGAAGGTTGGTAAATCGTTTACAGTGTTCAAGAGGGTCCCTGAACTCTAGCAGATGTCCACAGAGCTAAGGTTATGCTGTCTCATCTATCTATCTGTTTATCTATCTATCATCTATCTATCTATCTATCTATCTATCTATCTATCTATCTATCTATCTATCATCTATCTGTCTGTCTGTCTGTCTGTCTATTATCTATCTACCTACCTACTTATCTATTATCTATCTATCTATCTATCTATCTATCTATCTATCTATCTATCTTCTATCTATCATCTATCTATCTACCTGTTTATCTATCTATAATATGTTATATATGATGTATTATATGAGTTATTTCTAGCAGTCATAAACTACCAAAGACAGCACACGTACTTTTGGCCTTTCTTTCAACTCAGAGCCCAACACACTGTCTCCTTCCTTGTCTCAATGCCCCATTCCTAGCCTTCCTCCTTCCTTCGAAGGCTCTTGAGATCACATTGGATTATCACAACGAATGCAATCTAATCATTTATCTTAAGATCTCTAACACCAACTGGAAGGTTCCTTTGTTTGGTGGATGATAGAGTTTAACAAATTCTGAAATTATGATGCAGATTTAATTATGGAGTGTTGCAGGTGGCTAGAAAAAGAGGAGACACACCACAGAGGTCTATTTATACCAAATGTCAGACTGAAGTATTGATCCTGGTCAAATACACCTTGGTCAATTGTTTGGTAAGCCTTTTACAAGTAAGTGTGAGATCATTAATGGTACAGGAATGACTCAAATGTAGCTTACCACACTGAAAAGTTCACCTAGGCAGAAGTGATGAATACTATAACTGTAAGCCCAGAGTTCTCTACACAGCCTACAGGTAGCTCGACAGACTGAAAAGTCTTTTTTAGGTATCTCAGCTGGTGGGAGATTCTGCCCTACAAGCCCCTGCCAGCATTTGCTTACTACTTCTAGGACCTTGGGGAAGGCCCCCTGAATCTTGCTAGTTTGGGGACCTTCTTAAAATTTGCAATATGTTTACTTACTGCTTGCATCTTAAGAGCATCCCACTCCTTACTGTAGGAAAAGCTTCATCTTACAACTTTCTGAGCCACACAGAACCACCCCCCACTGAACTCCCCTCCAGGATAGGATGTTTCAACTAGGAGAGAATTGCTGGTAAGAGTGAGGGACCTGGATTTCTGTCCCTTACACTCAAAAGGCTTGTGATGAAACTAGACAGAACAAGCATGTTCTCATTCAAGCTGTGGCACTCAGAGGCTACATGGCTTTGCATGGGACAAGTGCCTTTTCCATGTTCTTCTCTGCAAAACGTGGCTGAGTAACAAGGACTGAGGAGTCCTGAATTTGACATGCATGACACAAACATGCTAATCCATGGTAACTACATAGTTGCTGTTGGTTTTCTTATTATATTTCTTATGCCTGTAGCCATTTCTCCTCACCTTAAGCAAAGGGTACAGTCAGACAGTCTTGTGAGATGGTGTTTGCCTGTATCTCCTTTGACTATGTGTGTTTACATAGGATTTTCTTTTTGTTTGTTTAGCAAATCTCATGAGGTAGTACTTCTCTCTCAGAGTGCTCAGTGAGCAAAGCTCTGTTCACAAAAAAGATGGTGTTTGGTCATTTAATTTTCATCTTTTCCAGTCTCACATAGAAACATCAAACCCCAGGGAGGCTGGAACCTGGGAGATATGTGGAGGGATTGGGTGTGTTGTCTGACACTGTTCCTGAGGGAGATGTAAACAAATGTATACTCACTCCAGACAGGAGATTACAACAGAGCAAAGTAATAATGCCATCAAACGCTACCAAGTTTATTAGAGTTCCATATGGGCGTAGTGATGATAGGCTACTTCCCATAGCATAGTTCACTCAAAGGCAGCTGCATCACTGAATGCCAATGCCAGCATTGATGAGGACTAACAGAGGTTGGAGCCCTGTGGCTGTCTCCATGGTTTGTAGGCAGTTGTGAAGCCTTCGCTCCTCAACAGAATTCACTGTTTATATAAACTTGAGATGAAGGGGGTCTTATGAGTTTACCAAATTTCAGAGACTTCCTGATAGTTGTAAGTTGTTATTCCTAGAAGGAGCTTCCTTCTGAGAAGTCTAAGAAGGTACAGATACTGACTCGTTCATGACATGGGCAAAGAAGAATCCTACAGGGAGTGTGAAAAGCAAATTCCATCACTGTTCTTGTGCCTTATCCCGACTTCCAGAATAACAGGGGAATTAGGCACAAGAGGTTTTGTTTTCTTTGTTCTTTTCAGTGCTAGAGATAAAACCCAGCACTTTCTGTCTGCAGAGTCAGTGCTGTGGCACTGGCTGCATGCCTAGTCTCCTTTTCCTTCCTCAAAGAGGATGTGAATTTCAAGTTTACCTCTTCAAGTCTGCCTCTAAGTTCAGCACTGAGTAATAGAAAAGAAACATGATTGGGAATGTTTTGGTTAGGGTTTCTATTGCTGTGATCAAACACCATGACCAAAAGTAACTTGAGAAGGAAAAAGACTTATTTAGTATAGACTTCTTCATTAAAATCCATCACTGAAGGAAGTTAGGGCAGAAACTTAAACAGGTCAGGAGCCTGCAGGCAGGAACTGATGCAGAGGCCATGGAGGGGTGCTACTTACTTTCTTGCTCCCCATGGCGTGCCCAGCCTAATTTCTTATAACAGCTAGGACCACCAGCCCAGGGACAGCCCCACCCACAGTGATCTGGGGCCACCCACATCAATCATCAATGAAGAATATTCCAGACAGGCTTGCCCACAGGCCAGTCTGGCAGGAGCATTTTGTTGATTGAGGTTCCCTCTTACCTAATGACTCCAGCCTGTGTGAAATTTACATAAAACAAGCAAGCACTGGGAAACAAAGATTCTCAGACTCTGTTGATAAATGATCTAATGATGAGTAGGACATCCTTCTTCCATAATTAATTCTTTTTTTTTTTCTAGATAGAGCTCAGACTGATTTTGAACTTGGAATCTTCTAACTAAGCATAAGCTTAGGGTCACAGGCATTCCTCAGCTGTCTTATTATCTTTCTCATCCATGAGTTTATATAAGATAAATACATCTATCTGGAACAAGTCCTTATACCTTTGCTAATGTCCTCTGCTAATAAGAGACACGGACTTTCATTGGTGCTAAGGTTTTTCAGGGCGGGGGGGGGTGTTGCAAAAATTAGTTGTTTTGCCTACTGAAGACTGGGAGCTGGGGATCAAGGTGTCAGTGGGGTTAGCTCGTTCTAGGGCCTAACTCTTAGCTTCTGTTGGTCTGCAGTGTCGATCTTTGATATTTGTACCTTGGCTTTTAGGTCCATCACCCCCGTTTCTTCCAAGATCTTCATGTGGCATTCTCCTTTGTGTTTGTTTTTCTTGAGGTCTAAATCCCCCTATCGGATAAATACAAGTTATATTATATTAGTACCTACTATGATAAAGTTTTAACTAGATTGCTGTGGCTCAGTGGTTAAGAGCACTGCTTGCTCTTCCAAAGGTCCTGAGTTCAATTCCCAGCAACCACACAGTGACTCACAGTCATCTGTAATGAGATCTGGTGCCATCTTGAAGAAGAGACGGGGTCAGTCATCCTCATCAACTTAGACCATGAAACCTATTATGTCTAATAGAACCGCCATATGCTGGTTGCCCACACATTTTAATTAGTTTTGTAAATACCGTCTCCAGGGATGGCAAAATTAATCTCTGGCTATAGCCTAGAGACCTGAGTTCAGCTTCCTGGATGTGCATTGACTCCCAACCTTGTCCCCTGGATTCCATAGGTATGGCATGACACACTCGTGTGTCATAAATAAATATGTTGAAATTATTTTTAAATAAATAATATCTTATTAAGAGGGGCCATAGATAAGGACTTCAGTGTGTATGTGTGTGCCTGTGTCTCTGTGTGACTCGAGGTTGATGCCAGGTCTTGCCTGGCAAATGTGTTATTGAGTTGTGTCAGCAGCCCTCAGCTTTTTGAGATAGATTCTATACTGTAGGTTCAGCTCATCTTGAACTCATTGTGTAGCCAAGGCTGACCTTGAGTCTGTGACCCCCACCTTGCCTCCATCTCCCAAGTGCTGGGATAACAGGCACATGGTTTCACTCCTAGGACAATTTTGAGGCAACTCTTTTTATCTGGACTCAACATTGTTTTAACTTTATTCTGTCCTACTGTTCATTCCTACAAGAAATGTTTCCCTTTCCTTTTTGCAAAAGAAATACATCCCTTATCCCCCAATAAATCTGTTTACATTTTTTTGAAATTGAAATAAACTTGTTAAAGATGTTGAGAATGTCATGCTCCAGGTGGTCCTCCAATGTTGGCGAATATAAAAGATGCCTTCTAAAGTTGAGAAACACGTGAGCTACCAGTCAGTGAGGACTTGGGAGTCCAATGAACAAGAGCAAAGGTTTGGAAGCAGAATGTACATTCCCTGGGACTCCCTTTGTCTGAGCATCTATTCAAGGAGAAGCTTTCATCCCTTGAATAACTATTGTATGGGATGCATTTTTGTTTTATTTTGAGGAGTGTGTGTATGTGTGTGTGTTTATGTGTGTGTATGTTTGTGTGTATGTGTGTGCATGTATACACATGAATGTGAAGACCAAGTTCATCATCGGGTGTCATTTTTCAGATGTTGCTCACCTTATTTTCTTGAAACAAGGGTCTCTCATGGGCCAGCTGGTCAGTGAGCAAGGAGACTTCCTTCTATTTCTTTCTCTCCAGTACTGGGATCATAAGCAACACACCTACACTTTTGAAGGATTTGGGGAATTGAACTCAAGTCCTCTTTCCTACAAGACAAGCACTTTACTGACTGAGACAACTTCCCAATCCTTGTTTTGCTTAACACTGACTTATGTTTGTTTTCCCTCCGTCGTTGCTTTCTTGGACTTTAAGAAGATGTGGATTTCATTTCATGCTATGCAAGAGGAAGTAAATAATTTGAAACCTTAAGCCCCATGTGGCCTGAACTTTCTGGTGCACAGGTTCTAAACTTTCAGAGTACTCAAAATCCGGTCTTAGAAAAATTAAGATCACAGTACCCTCGGACTCAGCAGCTGGAGGCAGCTGTCACTCTGCAGTGCACATGTCTAGCAGGTTCCCAAGTGATGTGGTGCCTTTAAGGATCATTGCTGTTTGAAGACCTCTCGACTGGGGTGACTACTGTCTATATAAAGACTTCACAATGACCTCTTTCAGCCTAAGGCTTGGTTGAAAGTGATTCACTTTGCCAAGGGGGTCCAGAACACGATGTTAAATGTCTTATAATTTTCAGGTTCAGGCTTTTTCCTGCAAAGGGTGTCTAGTCTAAGAGGAGAGAAGCAGTGTCCATCCCAAAGAAGCAGACAGTGATCTTACTTTGAAGAGACAGCATGTTCAGCTCAGCCCTCCCGACTCTGGGGCATCCTTGGAGCCATAACAGAACTCGCATCTTTCTGTCTCCCCTGTGTTTGGCCAACCACTCCTTTGACCTTGGCCTGAGCAGCACTGTGCATTGAATGAAACATTTTTTGTCTGTGCCAGAGCTACATGGGTGTCTAAGAGGTAGAGAGAGCCCCAGGCAGGAAAACTGGGTTGAGAAACTATTTGATCAGCTCTCTCCAACCTCTGGGAGGCTGAGAGAGGCCTAGTCTTGTCTGTGGGTCATTTAATGTATGTTTGTTTATTTTTTATTTAATAATGCAAAAACAGGGTTTCAGAATTGGTCCCTGTCCACACATTTAAATGTCATAAAGTAGGGCTTTTAATTCATTTCCATAATTACAGTCTGGGACACTATGCACAAGCTTCATTTGGGAATAAGGAGAATTGCCCCCTTAAAATCCATAGGAACTCAAGACTCGGGCCAAATGGCTGTGTTTATGCTCTGTCCCTCCTCTTTCATTCTAAGCTGTGGGTGATTGGAAAACAGCCCTTCTTGTGGGAATATTTATTCCTATTTGCTTTCTGCAGAGCTGGAGTTGAACCCTGGGTCTTAAGTATATTGCACAAACGCTGAACCGAGGTATACTCTCAGTCCTGAGAGTGCTCTCTTTTGACATACATACAGACTGAGGGTGGTGACACCAGCCCCCTAGTCTGTTCCTTTGTGTGTGTTCCCAATAACCAGTGCCAAACAGCAGCTCTGGGCCTCATACTCAGCCTGCGGGGATGAGACAGCCTCGCCCCCGAACCTTCTCCAGGGGAGCTCCAACCCCAAGGTCCAGATGCCTCACATCCTGTCTCCTACCATCTCGGCAGGGTGCTGTCTGACTTGCAGGTCTTTGTCTGCCAGGCTCTCTGTAGACCTGGCTCCATGCCTGGCTGGGGCCAGCCCTGACTGCCCTGGCATACTCTCCCACGCAGAGCTTCTGGGCTGGTGGTGGTTAAGTCCATTGTGGGAAGCAATTGTGTCTGAAAGCCACAGTGACAGCAGGCATGCAAAACTACTTCCTGGCCCTGCATGGGGTTTAATTGTATTTTCCAGGAGGGCCGATCTATTAGCAAGGTGCCGGTATCAACTGTGTAACTTTCATAAAGGAAATACTAACGGCCTCTTGGGGTGAAGGATATTATAATTATGTGTGATTTATACACCCGGCTAATATATACACTGCAGTTCTTGAGAATGTTTTGTTTGACGTGGCCAGAAACATTAAGCAAAAAACACTGTCAGTGCCTGGGCTGGAAACCCAGCTTTGGTCTTATGTCTAATCTATCCAGTGCTAAAATATTTGGAATGGTAACTCTGGTTGCTGCTGTGAAGGAAATATGGATATCATAAGTCCATTTCTGATTTCAGACATGTTGTAATTCCCTTCTAAAACACCTTGCCGAGTTTAGCATATTTATCCTCTGTAGAGGGTTCTCTCTGTATTCAGTTACAAAGGTTTGAAAAAGAAAGAAAGAAAGTCTGTAATAGTTTCAGGGCTAGGGAGGATGGTAATGGTATTTAGTCCACTGTGGTCTAACTCAAATTACAGACTTGGCTGGTAAAAGACCTGACTTAGCAATGATCTTGGACCTAGAGGGGAGAGGGAAGAGGGAAGAAGAGGGGGGGGGGGTCTCTGAGGCCATAAGAACACAGGAAGACCTGGTGGGCCTGTCACTCCAGTCTGCTACTTGGGAGATGTCTGGTAGCTGTTGAACTCCCCCTAGATTCTGGGATTTGAGTTTTCAGCTCTAGACAGAGGGAGTCCAATAGTCTCATCTCCAATGACTACAAAAGCAGTAACTGCAGCTGGCATGCTGAGTGGTGGCCTTGGCAGGCAGGAAACAGACCCAGGTGACAATAGTCGGCTCTGCCTCTGCACAGATTGGGACTTTAGGTCCTTTGTCACATGACCAGTGTGTGAGCATTGCTTGCAAAGGGATTTCTCTCCAGCGGCACCCAGCTAATCAGGTTCTCAAAGTCCCAGGGGTGCAATTGTAGCACAGGCAGAAGCCATGACCCCATCTCTGTTTCCCATGTCCTGGCTCCAGGACCAGGCCCCTAGTCCTCTGTGCTTTGTGGGTATCCATCAAAGAAGGGCCTCTTGTGGGTTTTACTCTTTGAATCATGGACACTAGGCCAAACCGCCATTCTATTCTGAGTGGGTACAATTAGCTGCACATGCTAGGGGGAAATGAATGCATTCTCAAGGCCTGATTTCTGTGCCTTTCAATCCACACATCATAGTTTATTATATACATTACTAATTATCCATGGGGGGGTAGTAGATTCCCAAAACCGTGTTCATACCCAAATCATCAAAGGCTCAAGCCCCTCTTATAAGTAGGTACTGTATTATGTAGATCCCACATATTTCCTCATGCCATGTCTGGGTTTCTATGCAACACTAAATTGGAAGTTTGGATATGAGTTATATATAATGGAAAGCCTTGGTTCCCCTGCCTGGTGACACTAGGAAAGAGCAGGAAGTTCAAAGCAGGGGGGCGGGGGCTAGAGGGATATATTCTAGTGTTTGGAGACTTGTCCCAAAGCAGGGAATGGAGCTCTGCCACTCATTTATTCGCTTTCCTATTTCTTACCATGAGGTGAACAACTTTTCTCCACCATGATGCCATGATGCCTCACCATGGACCCACAAGTCATGGGCAGCCAGGGACGGCAACCTCGATCACCATGAGAGCAAATAAAGCTTTTTGTCTCATTAAGTTGGCTACTCAAGTGTTTTATTGTAAGAACAGAAAGGATCACCTCAGCTATTGCATGCCAGGAGCAGAAAGCTAAACTATGATGGTTGTAGAGGGAAGTGAGATCTTTTATTCTCTCCTTCCCCTCCTTTCCCTTATCTTCCCTCCCTCTGCTAAAGGTGAACCCTCTAGGGCACAAGATAACATCTGTCCAAAGCTAACTCATTTTGCATGTAGCCATCACTGCTTTCCTAAAGCATATTCTCTGTCCACTTTTGCAAATGTGTTTGTTTTCAGTGCCAATCTATAAGGGGGGGGGGGGGGGGAGATTCTCTTCCTCACTTGAGGTTTCCTAATTGATCCCATGAACCTAACTGGTCCCCGCTCTTCTCACCAAAGCACCATCCACGCTCCTCATGGGCCTCTATAGTCAAGCCCTGAGCAGCCATGTTGCTCTGTAGACTGAAGACCTGGCAATCGTGGGATTGCACTGAACCAGGCTTTCTGGAGTGAAGTATAGTTGTACATTTTAACAAGAAATTCAAATCCACTTTTGTCCTTGGTATCTGTTGGATGAGTCCATTCATTTTTGTTCCTACTTTTCTCAAACCTGAAATGAAGTGAATCTATGCGGGCATTGTTCCCCTTCCTAAGTTCCCATTCTTGCAATGAACATTGAGTAGATATGAGCCAGGCTAGCTCCCTGCTTTTGCACCCAGGTGAGACTTAAGGTTTTGCAGACACACTTGGTCCTCGCTGCAACAGGCACTGTGTACTCTTTGATGAATGGACTCCTCCATCCCCTCAGCAGGAGCCCCAGCATCTGAGTGGAAATATTTTACTTCCCAAGAGCACTGCTCCTCCGAATCTCAGCTGCAGAGATTTAGTTGCCACGAACAGAATGGTGCCCTGGGGAAGACGTCTTTCCTTTGTCAAGGATGCTGAAAAAATACCAGAAAGCGAGCAGGCTGGAGTAGAGGTGAAGGACTCTGGAATCCTGGGATCCCTGTAGGACACCTTTTCTCATTGTGCCTGGGACATTATAGGAGACTCACATAAGGAATATTAAAAATGTACACTGAGAGTTTCCGACCTAGACCTGCTGAACCAGACCCAGCTGGGCTCAAAACCAGGGTAGCTGAATTTTTAACAAGCTTCTATGTGAGTTTGGTGCCGGATCACATTGTGTGATGCTCCGGCTGTGGGGGGGGGGTCTTTTTAAACGTAGAATCAAACCATCTTAGATCCAATCAAACTAATTGTGAAATAAATGTCTATATGAACGCCCAGTTCATAACTTTAATGCTTAATTCCTTCTCCCTGTCTATAGGCACTGTTTAATAATTGAGTAACATAGAAATGAATTTATTTATTTGTTTATTTCCCAAAGCTTTCTTACATTTCTCAGTAAAAGTATACCTGCCTATCACTGAGAATCCATCCTTTGGGGCATCAGGTCTGTGGTCTTCCAGAAATCATTCCCTGTCTTCCAAAATGCAGCAAGCATAAAGTATTTTGACATATGTATGATGCTAAATAATTAATTGTGGGCATAGAAATGTACATTAACTTTGCATGCATGCATTTTCCATTAGTAAACACCTATATCCACTTTAATAAATAGACTTAGTTTTGATCTTTAATAAACAATGGAGAAGCAGAGAGTACATAAGAGGAAGAGGCAGATTCTAATTGGACAGAAGCGGTTCTAGATTAAACATCCTTTGTTCATATGATAACAACTGTTAAAGCTTATTGAGCAAGTCTTATTTGTTATGCCAGTGATGTGGTATATTAATTTCTCCTAATTAATTCACCAAACAAGCCCTATGAGGTAAATATTTTTCTTATCTGAATTTTATAGACAAAAACATTAACACCAGTTAGGAGACCTTTCAGCTTCATGTCATATCGTAAGGATAGTACCCTGGGAGTAGCCCCTTGCTTTGGAGGTCCAAACTATATCTCTGCAATTGAATGTTATCAAATTTATCTGTGAAAGAGACTCTTGTATTACAAGATCAATGGCTGAAATGCTTCCAATACAATTAACAGATGATGGTAGGAACGTATAGGTATGTATATAATTTTTACTTTGTAGGGGTGTTCGTGTTTGTGAAGATGTATGGTGGGAAACAAGAACTTATATAGCGGGCAGAGGTTGATGAAAAGTGTCTCCCTTCATCACTTCAGTCATGTTTTTGAGACTGGGTCTCTCCTCAAACCCAAAGCTGATTATCGATTTGCTTAGACTTACTGGCAAAGGAGCCCGAGGGATCCTCCCCTCTCTGTCTTATCCGGGAGTAGGATTTTAGACACATGCTGCCATACCTAGATTTTATGTGGATGCAGGGGCTCTGAACCCAGGTCCTCATGCTTGGGTAGCCAGTACTTAACCCACTGCGTCAGCTCCCCAGCCCATTGTCACATTTTTTTTTATTTTTTATTATTAAAAATTTCTGCCTCCTCCCCACCTCCCATTTCTCCCCCTCCTCCTCCCCTCCCCCTCCCCTCCCCCTCCCTCTTCAGTCCAAAGAGCAGTCAGGGTTCCCTGCCCTGTGGGAAGTCTAAGGTCCTCCCCCCTCCATCCAGGTCCAGGAAGGTGTGCATCTAAACAGGCTAGGCTCCCTCAAAGCCAGTACATGCAGTAGGATCAAAACCCTGTGCCATTGTCCTTGGCTTCTCAGTCAGCCCTCATTGTCCTCCACGTTCAGAGAGTCCAGTTTGATCCCATGTTTTTTCAGTCCCAGTCGAGCTGGCCTTGGTGAGCTCCCATTAGATCAGCCCCACTGTCTCAGTGGGTGGGCTCACCCCTCGCAGTCCTGACTTCCTTGCTCATGTTCTCCCTCCTTTAGCTCCTCATTTGGGCCTTGGGAGCTCAGTCCAGCGCTCCAGTGTGGGTCTCTGTCTCTATCTCTATCCATCCCCAGATGAAGCTTCTATGGTGATATGCAAGATATTCATCAGTATGGCTATAGGAAAGGGCCATTTCTTGAACTTTGCATGCAAATGGATGGAAATAGAAAACACTATTCTGAGTGAGGTAACCCAGACCCAAAAAGATGAATTTGGTATGTACTCACTCATAAGTGGATTCTAGACATAAATAAAGGTCAGTGAGCCTATAATTCGTGATCCTAGAGAAGCTAAATAAGGAGGTGAACCCAAAGAAAAACATATAGTTATCCTCCTGGATATTGGAAGTAGACTAGATTGCCAGGCAAAAAATTGGGATCTTGGGGTGGGGCGGAGAGATGGGGATCTAAGGAGAGATGGGGAGAGAAAAGTGAGGAGGGGAGGATGGGAAGACCCTGGAGGAATGGGATGGTTGAGATGGAGGAAGGGTGGATAGGGGAGCAGGGAAGAAGATATCTTAATTAAGGGAGCGATTTTAGGGTTAGCAAGAGACTACAATCTAAAGGGGTTCCCAGGTAGCCATGGAGATGTCCCCAGCTAGTTCCATTGCCACATTTTGAAGGCAATATAGTGACCTCATTCTGCAAACCCCAAAATGGATGGAGTGTGTGTGTGTGTGTGTGTGTGTGTGTGTGTGTGTGTGTGTTATTGTAGGGTAACCTTCTTTCACCTCTTACATAGTCTTTATTTAGATGCAAGTCCTTGGGTTCCCACTTTCAAGAGCAGAACTTTACACAGGGCTGTGGACCATAGACATGAAGGATTGCTGGGGGTCAGTTTCACAGATCACAAACCACTGAAAACCTGCACGAGTTCAAACTTGCCCAGCGTTCCCAATATATCATCTAACACAAGGAAAGTGCTTAGTAAGCATAGCTGCCTTTACTAACTGTACTGTTTAACAGCTGTGCTTTAGGATGGACGCACATCCCACAAGGGATATATACGGCCTGCTCTTTTCCAACGACTCCTTACACTCAGGCAGAGTGTGGACAGATGCCCCAGAACTGTATAAGATCTGGTATCTATTACCTTGACAGGGGGATCTACAGCAGTGACACAGAACCCTAGAACCCATGTGTCGTATATTAGCTTGTAAGGTGGGAAGCACCTGCATTGGGGTTCAAGGGTCCATGGCAAAGTCCCCTATATTTGGTGCTTCCCCAGCTCAGGGCAGTAGACACTCCTTTCCACTCTTTGCATAGTGACCATGAGCAAGCTGGCAGGCCTCTTCCTAAATGCAGGCATGACTGACAGTCTGCCTTTTCTGTTCCACAGAGACTTTTCCACAGCTGACACCTTATTTTCCTGTCTGTGGTTTGTTCTCCTGGAGAGAACCAGCTTGCTTTGCAAGGAGTAAATAAAACTGTGATTCCATCACGTTTCGACTGTCGAGACGGAAGAAGTAGGTGGGTCATGTCCGTGGTGGATGAACTTAGGTCCCATTTTAGGCCTCGTAATTTTTACCACTTCAGAGAGTTAAGCTCATCCTAAGAAAGCAGAAGTATCCTACAGCAGTTGTCTTGCTGTAGAGTGATGGGGTAATAAATCAGAAAGCCAGCAACAATTTCAGAGAACACTATATTAGAAGGACCAGAGGGTCATTTGGTTATAACTTCCATTTCCAGGTATATAACCTTGACATTGACCTAGGGCACTTCTGGGTCTGTACTTCTCTGTGGTCATTATTGAGAATGGCTAACCACATGTTCAAATCAGGTCACTTAAGGTGAACTTAGTAAACAAGCTCCTTAAAAACAGTGGGTAGTTTGTGTTGGACACAGACAGTGCAGCCCTGGGCTATTAAACAAAACACATTCACTCCTAGGTCTGGAGAGCAAGTAGATAAAGAACTTCTCAAACTGCAGAGAGAGAGAAGGAGGTAGTCAGTCCAAACTGAGCCTTTGAATAAAACCCTGGACCTTTCTCCTTCTATCCAGTAGGCAGGTAAAGGCTCCTTGACCCTATGGCACAAGCTACTGAGAGTGTAGAACCCAAGGATGAAGTCAGCTACTTATCCTTCAGGCTGGAGAGCAGCGAGGAAAGGGTGGAGAGTGGGCCAGCAGGAGTGCAGGGAGGACAACTGTACCCAGTCAGAACATCACCCCTTCACACCTCCTCTTCCAGTCTTCAGAGCATCAGGGGTGCAGAGCCGGCCAGAAGGTAGTCATCAACACAGACCTCACCGCCACATAGCTCTGCATCCAGCCTCCCATAGAAACCAAGAGCCTTCCATAAACACTCTGCCCTTTGAGAGCCTCTGTCTTAGTAACTTTACTTGTTGCTGTTACAAATGCCTTATAAAAGCAACTTAATGAAGGAAGGGCTTACTTTAGTTGACTGAAGGTACAGTCTGGCATGGTGGGGAAGGCATGGAGGCCGGAGTATGAAGCAACTGGTCATATCCCAACCTTGCATATATAGTCAGAGAGCAGAGAAAGATCGATGCTGGTGCTCAGCCCAGCTTCTCCCTTCTTCCACTTTGAGAGTCTAGTCCATGGGCTGGTGCAGCCCAGAGTTAGGGTGGATCTTTCCATTTCAATTAACCCAGCCTAGTAACTCACTCACAGGTATGCTCACATTTCCATGGCGACTCAATCCTATCACGTGGACAGGGTTAGCAACTGCAGCCTCCATATCCTCTCCTACACACCTAAGTCAGACATTTATCTACCACTTGGACATACTATGGCTCATTTTTCAGCCTCTGCTTCTTTTCTTTGCGAATTTCTTTTTTAGAATGTATCATTGAATTAATTTTGTGCTGACTTATTTATTGCCTCAGCCTCTCCTCTCTCCAGCCTGAATGTAAATTTCACAAGTGGTACAGGTTTGTAAACTCAGGAATTGGGAAGTGGAGGCAGGAGAATCAGGAAGTTTAGCTTAACCTCAGATCCCTAGGAGGTTTGAGGCCAGTCTGGACTATATGAACCCCGGTTTTAAAACAAAACAAGACAGTGGTTGTTAAAGGGAAGCTGTTATAATGCAGGTTACTGAAATGTGTAGTGTTTGGGAAGTCTTGAGTGTACATCTATGGGCTCTCCCTTCATGGGCGCAGTGTTTGCTGGGTGGTGCTTGCTGCAGGGGCCAGCTTTCCTTTGTCTGGAAGCTACAGAAAGCACACCGCTAATGTGCAACATCTGTGCACATGAGGGGGCTTCTCTCCCCTTTCGAACAAGAATCTGTCTTTCACAGACTTGACTTTAACCATGCTTCTTCTGGGTTCTTTGAGTTCTTGAAAGATGCTTTTCATTGGAGAGATCTTTGTGCTTAGTAGACACAAAATAAGCAGATAAATAGATGAAAGCCCACATGGCTCTTTTGTTTTGTTTTGTTTTGTTTTTCCTTTAGACACCTGCGCAATCTTCTTGTGAGTATTCCCCTGGTGTGTGCTAATCTGTGGGTTTTTCTGTAGATATTGGAATGCAGTGGCTGCTCCTCCCCTCCCTCAAGCCTCTGGCAGGAACTCAGCCAGCTTTTCAAGCAGTCCTCATCGCACTATCAATTCCTGTTAACTCTTCACTCCCTCAGTGTATCCCCCTTCCGCCATCTCAGCCCCCATTTTCCTGTCTTCTTACCCCCTCCACCTTTGTCTCCGTCACTCCTTTTTCTTGTTCTCCACTCCTCTTTGATTTTGTTCTTAACCCCTCACCTCTGTTATTTCCCTTTCTTCTCTTCCTTTCTCCTCTTCCTTCTCCTTCTTCCTTCACCCTCTCGATCTCTCTTCCTTTCTCCCTTGTCCTTTCTCCTTCTTCCATCTTCCCACTCTTCCCTTCCACCTCCTCTTTCCCTCCTCCCTTCATTAGATCTCTTGTCTCTTTCCTCCCCAGCCTTCTCCCTTTTATACTAGAAGGTCACTGGTTATTGTTTGTATCCTCACTTGGGGTTCTGATTGACTTCATTCTCGAATTTTCTAACCCATTAGCAATGGCTCTTTCTGGCTTTTTTCTTTTTTACCTATTCTCCAGGCTACACATTTTTTAGAACTGTGTTCTACTAGTGTTACCTCTGATGACCATGATCAGTGTGGAAAATTTTCCTCCCATTTCATTTCATAAGGGTGGAATTTCCCTGAGTCTATGAGTCTCTCTTCTGTGGTACTCTCTGCTGTGTCCTCTACACCAGCAATAGCACTCTGTGCAGTCGGGGCTTAATAAATATCTCTTTCATGGTGCATAAAAATGATGGGGCTGGGGAGACACTCAGTAGCTAGAAAGACTTGGGATGAAAACAAAAAGTCCGAGTTCAAATTAGATTGTGCGTGTGCGTGTGCGTGTGTGTGTGTGTGTGTGTGTGTGTGTGTGTGTGGCAGGCATGACTACCCTGGTGTTTTCAAACCTTGTGTTGGACGCTGATTTGGGGAGTTCTCTGACTAGTCAGACTAACTGAAACAGTGAACAGCAAGTTGGGTTAGACTACACCTCAAAAATAAGATGGAGCATGACTGAGGGGTGGTGGTGCATGTCTTTAATTCCAGCAGTTGGGAGGCAGAGGCAGGCGGCTCTTTCTGAGTTTGAGGCCAGCCTAGTCTACAGAGCAAGTACCAGGCCCCCAGGGATACACAGGGAAACTCTGTCTCAAAACACAAAACAAATAAACAAACAAAAAAGTGGTTGAAGGAAGCACCTTCCTTGACATCTGGTCTCTACATTCACAAGTATGTGTGCGCACATGCTCATGCACATGCACTAGCACGCACGCACCACACACACACAATATTAAAACGAAAACAGAAATAGCCAAATATGACCACGGCAATTATTTATACTTTCTCCCCAAGTTACTGCATTTCTGCTGGGGCCTTCCATTCCTCTCTCCCATTTTTTTCCAGATCCAACCTGGCCCCATGTTTTCTCAGACTCCCAAATGGGTGGGACCTTTGATATGCTTCTGTCATCTTTCCTTTCTTCCCTTCAACACATGGTTTCATTCTTGGCGTGTATGATTGAGGACTCTCAGCTTTGGCTGCATGCTGGCATCACATGGAGCATTAGAAAAAAATAGATGCTTGGCTACATCTCCTGGGAATAGGTTTAATTGGCCTTGGAGGAGGGGATCTGGCATCAGGATTTTTGGGAGTTCTTTGCCAAGGTTGTGAACCTAGGGGACGAGGAAGAGGAGAGCATAGACTCTCCAGGTTTCTGGGTCCACCAAATGGAATATTGAGAGTAGCGACTGGAGCTAGGTGACAAAAGGGTGTGCCCTCACGGTACGTGCTTGAGGGAAGACCCTAGAACTCAGAAACAAGGCCACCGCTCCGTGTTAACTATGCTCTCTCACCTCTCCTCATACTTTGTCTGGGACAACCTTGCTGGCCCTGTGACATTATATATTCTTTAGGATTGCTGAGTAGGTGGATAAACGGTTAGCCCTTCATTCTGTTATATATTCTTTAGGATCACTGAATTGTTAGGCTTTTTCCCTTTCACCACCTTCATTCCCATAACTGCAGTCATGTGAGACTCTTCAAAATCAAAACAACCCTGGAGGGGCAGAGGATATGACTCAGTAGCCAAAATGCTTGTCATACATCCCTGAATACTGGAGTTCATATGCTCAGAACCCACACAAATGGCCAAGTGGATGTGGTGGCCCACCTGTAGTTCCAGCCCAGGAGAAGCAGAGATGAATCCATTGCAGGGCAAGCTAGCTAGCTAGATTAGCCAACTCCGTAAGCTCTGGACTCAAGGGAAAACTCTGATTCAACATATAAAATGAAGAAGTATCTCAATATAGAAATTGGGGAGTGATTGAGGAAGATTATCTCTAGCGTTCACACCTATATGTGTACACATAACTGGGCACCCTCACATCCACATCAACCCACACAGTGCCAAACACAAACACACACACACATATCCCATACACAGGCAAAAATTAATCCACATGACTTAAGAAGTAGGAGATAAGAATAGTAAACAAAAATAAACAAATAGTAAATAAAATCTCAGTCAATCATGCTTGCATATATGGGTGTCATTATTTTAGATTATTTAATCTTTTATTTTTCTACTACAAGCACACCCAGAGAAGGATGAATAACCAACAAACTTCAGCTATGCACACCAGAAGCAGCATCAGAATGGAAACTTTGCAAGGCAGCCTGAAGAAGCATCGCTTGTCAGATATCTGGGCAGGCAGTCCCCAAAGCAGATGTCATCTTGTGTCACGGGAAAGTCAAGATGCTCACGGTGCAGCCATGGTGCACAGGCACGCATGCTTGAGTTCCAAGTGAGCAGACATGGGCCAGTCAGCAGGATGCCAGGAAAGCAGTATGGTTGCCCCAGTCCCCAGTCTAGTGTTTTATTCACGGGTCCACATTGCAGCTCTTCAATAGTTGATGAAGCACCTCCCTTTCCCTGGACATTCTGCTACCATCAGAGCAAACACATCCTATACTATGAAGCCAAGTGTATTCTTAACAGTCCAGCTCCTAGTCATCAGCACAGAGTCGGGGAGAAAATAAAAGCACTAAGGGTTGAATTGGGGAACAGATAGGGGAAACACTATTCTGGGGTTATTGCCAACGGGATTAGCTTACATTTTAAATCAGTAATAAAAAAGTCGATGGCGCTAGAATTCCTGTGCAAGCCACAGCTGTCAAAAGATCCACAAGCAATGTGCTTGCCTGAGCCAGGTAAACAGCAGCCCTCTGCTATATATCAGAAGCACGCTTTTCTGTATTCTAAGCAGTTTTTGACATCATGTTTTGCTTTATTGCAATCCACAATGCTTTCCAATGGCTTAAAAATCTAGTTATAACTGTAGCTGTAAGGGAGTGGGTCTGCATGGGGCCAGAGAAATTTAATTTTTAGCTTTAAAAAAAAGTACCAGCAAATTCAATTTTTCTCACATTTAGGGGTTCTTAGAGTTATACCAGCTTGCATAACTAGTATATTAGAGAATGTGTTACTATGGGTGATTTTTAGCACATTTATTATTTATGAAACACAGAGGAAAATAGCTAGGAATGATTATTTCAGGGAATCTCCGGTAGCTTTTATTATTATTATTATTGTATTCGGAGAAGTTGCCCCTGCTGTTTTAATTCAAACATTAAAAGTTAAATCTCTTTTCATCCCGACCTACATTTTTAAAAAGCTGCTTTAGCCCTTATTATGAAGCACCGACACTGTGTGCAAGGAAAACGCCCAGGATCTGATCCTGGGCT